>NC_033632.1:3706278-3902353 GCF_001540865.1 Ananas comosus | reverse complement strand
CCGGGTGAATATCAAAAGGTATCATCCAACGGCGAAAACTTGGTAGCACCAATATTTTCCGTGCTATTAATACTAGTAGCCGGACACTCTCTCTCTCTTCTCGTATATATAATATATTCGAGCTTTTCGAGGTTTTCGAGTCTATTCGAACGAGCGAGTAATACTCAAACTAGGCTTGAAATGAATTTCGAGCTATTTTTTTTATTGATAAGCTCGGCTACATTTAATTTTCGAGTCGAGCATTGAGCGAGCAAATAATTTAAGTCAGAACGCAGACCAAGGACATAACTTCATATGCCAAGCCTAGGTGATACTATCAGACTAAAAAAAAATATAAAATAAAAAAATAATAATATAATATATATATAATATAATATATAGAGGTGAGCTCAGATATGCTATCGGAAAGCACGGAGCAAACTTCCGTGATATCACAAAGACTCACAGTATTTACAGAATGATTAGAGAAAAAATTATAATTGAATAGAATAGAATACAGCATGTTTAATGATCTAGAAGTAATTTGAGTAACACTGAAAAACAAATTTTATAATATTTTTCCAAGATATACTATTACAGCAACAATCAAAGAAAACACTAAGACATCGAGATAGCCTCGCTGAGAGAGCAATGCGAGATCATAAACAGTGTATTATAAAAAAATAGACTACCCTAGGACTTTATAAATTAGTTCAACCTAGTAGCTAAAAAAACAACAGATCAATATAATAAAATAAAAAATAAAAAAATAAAATATAAATAAATCAATATATATAAAATTAGAGCTTAGAAGTATTCACCTAAAGGCTGCAAAACAATGAAAGGAAGCTGAGCTGCAGTCTCGACTCATATTTGGCATCGTCGACTTCGATCGAACATCTCAAATGAGCCGAGCCTTGAACAAAAAAAAAAGGGCTCGACATTCATTTCAAAGCGAAAGTTTGCAGTATTATCGGCCTCGTCTCGACATTAGACTCGAAGAACGCTCGAAAAGTGCAATAGTACCTATATATAGAGAGAGAGAGAGAGAGTGTCCGGTGCTACTATGCTATTAATAGCACGAAATACCTTGGTGTACCAAGTTTTCGCCGTTGATATACCCTTTGATTTATTTTCACACCGTTAGATCATACTACGCAACAACACCCACCTCAACCCTAGGGGACCACATCATCCTAACCACACATCTCTTAATCCAATGGCCAAAAACTTGGTAGCACAAATGACTTTGGTCTATTAATAGCTAGTAGCCTAGTTCTTCTCTCTCTCTCTCTCTCTCTCTAGTATAGTATAGTAGGTATATATATATATATTATAGAGCTACTATACTATCGAAAGTATAGAGGGATATGGTTGCTTTTGATTTTTTGATTCTTAATCAAACCTTAATCATTTCTTTGAAATTTAAATCTATTATTATCTTGTAGGACCCACTCAATGCCAGAGACTATTATTTAATCTTAGGGAGGACTGCAATCATCCCAACCATATTAATTCTTAATCAAAAGGTCAAAATTTCGAAAACATCAAATTCTCTATATTGATCGATAGGCATAGTTAGGTTCGTATACTATATATATATATAAAAATATATTAAGACTATAATATATTTTATATTATATATAGGCTAGTGAATAATCCTGAGTTAGTGTTAAAAATTGGGGCCAATATTGTTGCCATAAAAGACAAACCAAATAGACAATAAAGAGCAAATTTTACTAATTTATACCATTTTGTCTTTTTTTTTTCTTTCACAGAATTCTAAATTTCAATATATTCTTCTTTCTCTTTTTTTGTTCTCTCACCCTAAGCGGCCAAGTGAAGCTCCTCAAGTTACCAAGTAACAGCATATGCCTGCGTTGCTATCTTGCTATTAATTGTATGCTTGAGAAAATATACAGAATATTTTAAAGTAAAAAAATTATTATTATATTAAAATTTTAATTTTTGTATATATGATTAGATAGTTTAATCCAATATTTATCTATATTATTATTATTTTTTGACTGCATAAATGAAATATGAATAATATGGAGATTGAAGGTGGGAAGAAAAACATGTGAGGTGAAAAGATTAGATATTCAACTTATAAATTATTTTTTTCATATTATAAACTATATTCTATATATTATTTTTGTACTTTAAACTATTAGACATATTTTGTATCAATTATAGATAATGTTATATATATAAACAAATTAAATTATGATCGTTAGATGTTAGAATTTCAAGTGGCTCAACATCGAAAACGAGGTGGAAGCACGGAAGGCTCCGTGCTTCCGATAGTATAGTAGCCTCACTATATATATATATATATATATATATATATATATATATATATATAAACTATTCTCATCCCTCCTCTTTTCATTAAAAGCAACACAATCCTGCACGATAAAGAGTAACTAAATTTTTCGAAGCCATTAAATTTCTCTATTGTCTTTTTTTGGAAAGGCTCCAAACTCTCGCATCAAATGTGACGACAAATGCCCACTAACCCTTTACATGTGAAAATGTTTGTGCGAAACGTTACAAGCATGCAGTTGTGAATCCCACGGTTACAAATTTTATTTAGAAAAAACTTCAAAAATTTTCCCGTAATTTTGCACTTTTTTATTTGAGTACCTTATGATTTAAAGTGTATCAAGTTAGTATCTTATGGTTTCGCACATTCTCACTTTAATATCCTGTGGTTTAAAGTGTATCAAGTTAGTACTCTATAGTTTTATTTTTATATCGTAGCTTGTAGTTTTATTTTTGTATCAAGTTAGTACCCTATAGTTTTTAAACCACAGGGGTACTAAAGTGAGAAAGTGCGAAACTATAAAGTACTAACTTGATACACTTTAAATCATAGAGTACTAAAGTGAAAAAGAGTGAAACCATAAGGAAGGTATTTGAAATTTTTTCTTTTATTTAATGAGCTATATATGAACGCTCGAAGTCCTTCGATGTATCATATTGAGTATATATATAAAAAAAAAATACAGCACTTTGCATGTGAGATCTGACCTTCTATTAAGTTATGGAATTGCGCGCTCTCTGATTGGTATCGACACTGATTACAGCCAATAAAGAAAAAGCATAATATATATCGATAGTTTCTGTATTCTCCTATAATAAGATTGGCCCTGATTATCTTTTTTTTTTTTGGCTAAATTATATAAAATCTTCTCGTTAAAATCTGATTTTTTACTTTCTTTTTGTCATTTAAAAATCTACACTTTATCTTCCTGTAAAATAAAAAATATTAACAGAGGGGGTACGGTGTGTACTGTGATGATAAAATGACTATTTTGCCCCTCATTATTTTCGTCTTTCCCCTTATCTTTCTCAACAGCAGTCTCGATCGGCCGCGGTTCACGCCTCGATCGGCCGCGATTTTTCCGCAATTCACGCCTCATCTTCCTCCTGCACCCTCGCCGTCTCTCGATTTCGGCGATAGTAGGGTGGAAATCGAGGTGGGGATGAATGGAGAGGTGGGTAACGACAATGAGGGCGAAGGCGAAGGCGAGGCTGCGGAAAAGGGCGAAGGGGTGTTTGTGGGAGCGGACAGGGATGTGGGCGAGGGCGAGGCAGTGGAGGAGGGCGAGGCGGCGAGGCGGAGTAATGCCGAGGAAGGCGAAGCAACAGGAAAAAAGGCAGAGGAATATTTTAGGCATAAAAAAAATTTTATAACGAAATCCTAACAGATCACTAACGGTAGGAGCGAAGTGCACATTTTTTATTTTACAATTGGGCAAAGTGTAGGTTTTTAAATGAATGGTGGAAAAGTAAAAAATCGCATTTTGACAGGAAAGTTTTCTGTAATTTAACCTTCTTTTTCATTTGAATTTAGGGACTTAAAGATGCGGAACAAAATGTTATGGATCTTTTTTCTCCGATTCTTACCGCATGGAGAATTTTTTTATTTACTTTTGAGTATTATTTTTGAGTTTGAATTTTTTACTTTTTTAAGCGCAATGGGATTATTGGAACCCCCAGAAAACTATATTTTAAAAAAATTATGTAAAAAAGTTTTTACATCAAATGAACCAAAAAATTATATAATATTTGATAATAATTTTATGTACTTTTAACCAAAAAATTATGTAAAAAAGTTTTGGATCTCTCAAGATATATAAAATTTTTGCTTCCTTGTTGTTACCTTCCACTGTGGTGGAATTTCAAGTTTTTATTAAAAATTATAAGCATTCAATGCAGAAACAAAAGTGAATTTAGTAGATTCTAAGACCAATCTTATCTTATCACTTTCCTTAAAGAGTTCTAAGATAAAGAATTACCAAATTTCGCAAAGTCATTAAATTTTATCTATCTTTGTTTTTCAAGAAGGATTCAAATTCTCACTTCATGTATGATAATAAATGCTGAACCACACCCCTTCTATATATAAAAACATTTGTACGAAACGTACTAAGTTGATACTAAACTCAACAATAAGATGTTAATGCTCGAACCATTAACTGCTCATGTAGTAGTCAGTGAGAAGGATATAACGCTTTGTTCGTGAAATCCCAATATTTGCTTAGAAACGATTATACTTTTATTATATTTGATAATTATTATTTTATTCATTTCAATACGTTTGACCATATAGTTTTAGACCTCTCAAGGTAAAATTTTCTATTTTAATTCCTGATACCTTCCACTATTGTAGAATTTCAAAATTTTACCTTACCAAAGAATTGTACAATAAAGAATTGCCAAATCTTTCGAGGTCATTAAATTTCATCACTTTTAAGTTTTAAGAAATAATCAAAATTCTTATATACTTCAAATGCGATAATAAATGCCAACTCACACCTCCTCTACACGTAAAAACACTTGTACGAAACGTACCAAATCAGTACAGATTCTCAACAATGAGGTGTCAACACTGAAAACCTTTAACGTCATATAATAATCAGTAAGAAAGATACCACGCTTTGCATGTGAAATCGCATGTGAAATCTCAATTTTTGCGTGGAATAGATTAAAACTTTATTCATAGCCCCCCACTTTCTCTTATATTTCAATTTGTTCCCTTTTTATTGCCTAAGTTTAGTTTATTCTTGGACTCAATTCTCTTTTGAGTTTCAAAAATTACTATAATTAGTTAAACCTACTTGGTTCTAATTTTAGTTTTAAAAAAAATTAGTACATAAAATTACCTTTTTATCTGTTGTAAATTTTTGAAGAGCAAGAGCCACTATTTATTTCGTGGCGAAATAAATCTAGAAATGATATTGTAAAAATAAGGAAACTTTAATTTATAATATTTAAAAGTTCTATTTATAGTTAATTACAAAGTTCGAAAATAATTATTAAGGCATCAGATAATCTCAATATAAAAAGTTATTGTTTTGCTCAAAATTTATGTGTGGGATGCTCTATTTTGAAAAAGCTATAGTTCTAAATGTAGAAATTAAAATGCATTTAGAAAAAAAAGAAAACAAAATTGTAGAAGTAAAGTGGTTAAAAACTAAATCTAAATATGATTTGCTCTTACCATTTTCCATAAATTGCTACGTAACAAAAGGAAGTACCAAAATCCTTCCAAGTTATTAAATTCCTCCCATTTTAGTTTGAGAAGCTCCAAATTCTCACTTCAAATGCGCTGACGAATGGTGACTCACATCTTCTCTACACGTAAAGACATTTGTACGAAACATACTAAGTGAGTACAAATCTTTTATAATAAAGTGTCAGCGCCCGAAACCTTCAACTGTCAGCACAGTTCGCAAAACAAATATTACGCTCAATGCGCGAAAGGATAAGGTTTATTTGCAGTTCGCGAGCCTTTTTATTAATTATAAATATAAATATTTGAAGACACGCAGCGAAGCACATATAGTCAGAAATAAAAATAAATGGTTTAACAAAAAAAAAAATCAAAAATTATAGTTGGGGATTTTATTTCGATCTATATAGTTGAGGGGCCCGTTAGTATTTTTTTCACTTTTCTTATTTTCTTTTAATAAATTCTTATCACGTGTAACAAAACGCCGTATACTCTGCGTACCCTCCACGCGTGTGAGGTACCTTCTCTTTTCGTCCTATTTTGGCGTCGCACGTGTGAGGTACAACGTGTTTTTTTGCACACATATATGACTCAAAAATCTTCTTATATTGTGTTTTTTTTAGCACACACATATATATATTTTTGGATTGATAAATCTTCCTATATTTTGAAAATTCAAATTATATAGACAATTATTTTATTCAGATTCTTATGTGCGGTGGAATATGCGGTTCCAGAAGTTCTGTATTCAGCATGCGACATTTGTGAAGCGATTCAGTCTGCACATTATTACGATTTAACACGTCACTGCAGAAGCTCCAAATCAGAATTTCTGTGATAGCACGATGCCGTGTGTTGGGCCGTTTCAACGGACTTGTATTAAATTGAGTCTCAAATTGTTGGATGCTTATATTTATCAAAATCTACTCAATAAAATCAAAAACAACATTGTTTGCTAATAAGTTACCATACAATAAAAAAAAAAAAAAGTAATTCCATCCAATTCAAGTATTCGAATGTTCCTATACATTGGTAAGAGAGAGAAAGTGCAAAAGAAGAGAGTTTTAGGTAACAGCGATATAAAATATTATTGGGTCAAGAATCACTAGTTACGTCAGTATAATGCCATAAATATTTAATTATTATTTTAAATTTTATTATATACATAAATGTAATATTATTATTCTAATATCATACTTAATTATAAAATATTAATTTCTAAACCGAATTAAGTAAATACAAAGTTCTAAATTTCACCGTTTATAAAACTAATCTGTATTAATAGAAAATAAAATTAGCTAATTTGACTTTAAACTGTTGGATTTTAATATGACTTGACTGGTAAAGGTAGCTCGGTTTGATTAAAATCGAATAAGTTCATCAATTCGATAGTTGAAAGTCGGTTCGAATGGTTCAAAATAGTTTTTTGTCTTCTCCGGCTCAAAAAATTGAACCGAACCATTTCATAGATTGGGTCACGATCGAACCGGTTGACCAGCCGGTTCAACCTGATTTTTTAATTATTTGTTTTGAATGACCGAATATGTTTGTGAGAAAGATATATAGTGTAATATTAATAAAGTAGAAATTATTAGGTAAAAACATATAAAACTTATTTGAACTATCGACTATTTTAAATCGGCTATCCAAACTTTCAAAATTTGATTTACTATCCAACTTTTTTAAATTTATTTGATTTGAGATAGTCAACGATATTTTGAATTTAAAATTTAAGCTAATTACTTATTTTAATAAATTTACAGTTGCTAAAATTGCATGAAGTATACTAACTAAATATATAAAGATAAACAATATATTTAAATTTTGTAAGTTAAAGCGTTGTTAACAAACTCAAATCAAACAAATTAAAATTTTGAATAATAAAATTAAAATTTTAAAAAATTGGATAGCTAAATCAAATGGTCCATAGTTTAGATAAGCATTATCGTATAAAATTTTTGTTTAATGAAAAATTAAAAAGTGTTAGTGGTTTCAAACTAAGTCTAAAATATCTTATAAGATTTTTTTTAAAAAAAAAAAAAAAAGAAGCCACAATATTATTTAAACTTGTGTCGAATTATAATTCATTATCCTGACTTTTTAAGACATTAAAAATTATCATTTGAACAGCAATTTCGTCGTAATCCATTTTACGAATTGACGAAAACACAACCTTGATGTTGGAATTCAAATTTATTATTATTTAGATGGCTAATTTTAATATTTATACAGTTAATATAATTACTTACAATTTGGCCAAAGTTCACATAATTCTAATACATATTTTCCTCCAAAAAAAACCAACAAAAGAAAATGTTATTGTATTTACAAATTACACAATATAAATTTTACAAATTATAGGATCAGAGGTGTAAGATGTATGATTTGATTTTTTTGGAATATATTGCTAGTATTTTTTAAATTAAAATGGCGCAAAAGCAAAAGGCTAGATTACACTTTTGGTCCTCGAATTACAAGATACATGGCATTTTAATTTTTTAAATTTAATTTATAGTAAATGTGGCGCTAATCTATTTCTGTTACATTAAAAGAGAGTTGGGGGAACCTCAGGGTGACACCTGTTCCCCAACCCTCCACTTCATTCTCTCTCACACACATATATATACTAGCAATTAGATTCGGCAATCTTGACCCAAACCCACGGGTACTCGCGGGTTACCCACAAATTTACGGGTATGGATACCAACTTTTCCAACCTAAAAAATTACGGGTAACCCGCGGGTACCCACGAGTACCACCCATTAAGCAGTGGGCATTTTGGGTAACCCGCGGGTACCCACGAGTACCCGCACATATATTTTTTAGTTATAAAATATATTTTCTTAATTAATATATATTTTTTATTTATTCATCTTAAAAATTCTAATCCTAATTTCTTATTGCGTGTCTTTTATATTATGAAATATTTTTACTTTAAGACTTTAAATATTTTTATTATATGTTATGGTATTTTAAACAATGAGTTATATTACGCTTTTAAAACTTATATATATGTGTTTTGCATTTAAAAATATAAGAACAAAAAAAAAATTACGAGTAACCCGCATATCCACTCGCCCACCCGCGGGCGGGTATGGGTAAAGATATTGACCGCCCAAAATTTGCAGGCAAATTTTACCCGCCCAAGTATCCCGCGGGTACAATAACCCGCCCATGGGTTACCCAACCCGCCCGTTTGCCAGGTTTACTAGCAATTGACCCATGCGATGCATGAAAATGTTGTTACCAATTTTTAGTTATAATTTTTGAGTAATTTATTGTCAAGTCATATTGAAATTTTTTGTAAAACTGTTATATATATATATATATATATATATATATATATATATATATATATAGTTGAGCTAGAATACTATCGATAGCAAACGGGTTCCGTTGCCACCCATTTATTTTCGATAATGGAGCCTCCAAAACAACGATCGACACTGTTTAACATGATCTATACCACTTGAAGTGTTTAGAAATCAAATTTCATACATTTTCGATATTGTTCTCTTATCCATCGAGTGGACACAAAAATGAACGGCTGAAAATGAATATTCTTTAAAAAATGATGATAGAAGTCTTGTAATCAAGATCAAGACTATAAATCTTATTTTAAATAGTTTAAAGAATTTTCTAACAAAAATTTAATTGATTTGCATATCTTTACGCCATTAAACGAGAAAACGCCTTATATCGACCATAAAAATTACAAATTTTGGAACCCTTTGATCATTAGGCAAATGATGTCGAAAAGATTTGAAATTTGATTTCTAAATACTTCAAGTGGTATAGATCATATTCAACGGTGCCGATCGTCGATTTGGAGGCTCCATCATCGAAAACAAATGGGTGGCAAGGGAGCCCGTTTGCTATCGATAGTATTCTAGCTCAACTCACTCTCTCTCTCTCTCTCTCTCTCTCTCTCTAAAATTATCATTATATATATATATATGGAACACAATAAGTTATACTGTTATCTATTTCTATTACATAAAAGAGAGTTGGGGAACCTCAGGGTGACACCTGTTCCCCAACCCTCCACTTCATTCTCTCACACACAATATATACTAGCAATTGACCCAATGCGAGAAGCATGGAAATGTGTTACCAAAAATTTTTAGTTATAATTTTTGAAGTATTTATTGTCAAGATTATATTGAACTATTATCGTATCGAATAACACAAGGTTATAATATATATATATATATATATATATATATATATATATGGAACACAATAAGCTATACTATTATCAAGTTATATTAGAACTTCTTATGAAAATGCGCCACATGGCGGCTTGTGGTTTACTCTGGAAACCATACTTCCAAAATTATATATACAATTAATTAATTTTATTAATAAATTGTATAACAACTTATTAGTAATGAAATTTTGATATCAAATTTTAAAATTTAAAATTTAAAATTCTAAATTTTAATTTTAACTTATAATATTTATTTCCAAATTTTATTAATAATACGCATAATAAATCATGTAATAAAATCTAACTTGATAGATGCAATTTAAATCACGCAAAATATCGTTGTATAAAAAAAATATAATATTTAAATTTCAGGAGTAAAATTTTAGAAATATAATGTATTTCTGTGTATATATAATTAATTTTATTAAACAATTTCTTTTACAATTTTATTTTCCTTCTATTTATTAATTTTTTAAAATTATTTTGATAGATTTATCTCAAATTCTTTTCATATGTATCTTTATCAAATAAATTATTGTATAAATTTACTTTGTGCATATATTAATTTTAATAACTTTTATTTAAATATTTTTAACTATTAAATTATTTTTATATAACTTTTATTTAATTAATAATTGGACTTATAAAACTATATAAAAATATTAAAAAAAGTAAAATTTATTATAAAAATATTTTTATATCCGCAGTATCGCGCGGGTATTTAACTAGTATAGAAATGATGAGACAGTATTATGATTAATGACATAGCAGTAATTAAGATACAATACTATTTTCATATTAGTAATACGGTAATATTTAGTCAACAAAATTAAATTACAAAATTTAATTATAATAATTTTAAAATTTTAAATAAAAATTATTTATAGATTAAAATTTGCGAATCAAAATATCAGGAGAATGATAGTTCAAGTACCAAAAGTGTAATTTAGCCGAATCAAAATCAAACTAAAGGGTGGCTTGTACAGTTGTACTATAGCTATAGCACAAGTAGTGTGAAAAGAAACTAAAAAAAGTGACACATAACCCCCTCCCCCCNTGCGCTAAGGACGGTCGGTGTAGTGAGAGTATTTTTGAATGACGAAAACTTACACGAAAAGTATATTCGAAATAAAAAAATAAAAATAAATTAAATATTTTAGAAGAATTTAAAGGCATATTATTAGATATTATTCATATTCTAGAATTATATTATTTTTTACATGATTAGAGGGTAACAGGGCCCCAAAACGAATACTCTCCTGCATCCGCGTGTCTAGCGCGTTTGCCGCTTTTCCCCAGAGGCCACAGCAGTTGGCCGCTTATATCTGGGCCTCTTCCACCACGTTCTCCCACACCGCACCTTCAAATCCCCCTCCCCCCCCCCCCCCCCCCCCCCCCCTTCTTTGCTCTAAAAATCCCACCTTTCTCCTCCTTTCCTATTAAAAGTTTAGTTTTTTAGACTTGTTTTGATCAAAGCAATACAATCTCTTACTTTGTTTGCTTATTTTGTTTTCTGGGTCTCTCTTTTTCCTAATCAGTAATCCCTCAAGAACACCAATTTCATTTTTTTTTCCCCCTTAATTTTCTCCTGCTGTTTTTTCTTCACAAAATCAGTTTAGATCTCAACAAAAGACGCAAAATAAACAGGATTTTAAACCCCCTCTGAAGCCCAGATTCAACCCCGAGTTTGTACACTTGTGAAGGCATTTTGGCCCCGTCGTTCCAAGTTGTGTAAAAAAAATTTGATCTTTTTCACTTTGTTGTTGAGGGGGGATACACACGCGCGCGCGCGCGCGCGCAATGCGGGAGGGGGACTCCTCTTGCATGGTGTCGCGGGCGCTTCCGAGCTCCTACGATCGCGAATCCATGCGGGCTTACGCCGGCGAGGAAGAAGAGGACCGAGCGGAGGAGCCACACCCCATTAATGGCGTCCTCAGCAAGAAGAAGAAGACGACGAAGAAGAAGGAGAAGAAGGAGAAGAAGAAGAAGATGGTGGTGGTGGTGGATTCCCCGCTTTACGGCTGTGGCGGCGAGGGCGAGGGCGAGGGCGAGCACGAGGATCCGGATAGCCTCATAAGCCCGGTGATCGGGCGCGACCTCTCGATCAATTGCCTCCTCCACCTGTCCTGCTCCGACTACGGCGCCGTCGCCTCGCTGAACCGGAGCTTCCGCTCCCTGCTCCAAAGCGGCGAGCTTTACCGTCTCCGGCGCCGCTCCGGCGCCGTCGAGCACTGGGTCTTCTTCTCCTGCAACGTGCTCGAGTGGGACGCCTTCGACCCCTTCCGCCGCCGCTGGATCTCCGCCGCCGTCCCCAAGATGCCGCCCCTCGAGTGCTTCATGTTCTGCGACAAGGAGTCCCTCGCCGTCGCCACCGACCTCCTCGTCTTCGGCAAGGACATGACCTCCTGCATTGTGCTCCGCTACAGCATCCTCACCAATTCCTGGTCCAAGGGCGTCGCCATGCACTCCCCCCGCTGCTTGTTCGGCTCCGCCAGCTCCGGCGCCACCGCCGTCGTCGCCGGAGGGATCGACACCGGCGGCAGGATTGTGAGCTCCGCGGAAATGTACAATTCTGATAGGCAATGCTGGGAGGTCCTCCCGAGCATGAACCGCGCCCGGAAGATGTGCTCCGGCGTGTTCATGGACGGCAAGTTTTACGTGATCGGCGGCATGCGCTCGCATACTGAGCATTTGACGTGCGGCGAGGAGTACGACTTGGAGCGCCGCGCGTGGCGGCTGGTGCCCGGCATGGCCGCGGGGCTCACGGGCGCCACCACGGGCGCGCCGCCGCTGGTCGCCGTGGTGGGCAACGAGCTCTACGCGGCGGATTACGCCTCGAACGAGCTGCGCAGGTACGATAAGGGGCGCAACGCGTGGGCGACGCTCGGGAGGCTGCCCGAGCGGTCGGTGTCGATGAACGGCTGGGGGCTGGCGTTCAAGGCGTGCGGGGACCGCCTGATTGTGATCGGGGGGCGGGGGGTCTCGGCCGGGGCCGGAGGGGTCATCGAGCTCAACTCATGGGTCCCGACCGCGGGGGGCCCGCCGGAGTGGGAGGTGATCGCCAGCCGTCAGTCGGGGAGCTTTGTGTATAATTGCGCGGTGATGGTCTGCTGATCTCGCGGCTTTTCTCTTCATAATTGGGTAACTTCTATAAAGATTTTAAAAAAGAAAAAGAAAAAAATTCCTTAGAAATGTGTTTTATGTAACTCATCATCATCATCATCATCATAAGTTCTTAGAATTATGTTCGTTTTATCGCCGTTAATTTCTTCATTTCTATTTGCATGCATTTGTAACCAACCCTGTTATAAGTACAATGTTAGGTTAATAATAAAAAAGCAAAAAAATATCTTTTACCTTTTACAAACTCTCCTCTCTCCTTAATTTTTATGATGGATGCTATTTAGTCTTATGGATGTTTAGTTTCATAAATTGTTTCGTTCTACAAGAGTAGTCGGAACTTGGAATGTGATTTATGTTTGGTGAAGGGGGTTATTAGTCTTTCACAAATCATGTAACATGTGCTCGTATAACTTTGCGAATTATGTAAAACTCATAATTTGTTTATGTCGTGTGATATATTTCGCATCTTAGTTGTTCACGATATGATCGAGTAATTTATGTCGTCATCTCCAATTGCCTCTATTCGTAATTTTATTTATTCATAAGAGATTTGAAAAATCTTTAGTTTTACTCGGTATTGTGATTAAGGCTTGCTCTCTTGCTTTTAAACTCATTACGGAATAAAATCGTTTAATTCTTGAGTTTCCTTAATCGATTTCATTTTCTTATAGATAAAACCATGTTCCTCAACCTATGGAACTTACTGCTTATTAACTCGGGAGAAACTCTTCAATGTAGAAATCTTCTATTTGGTCCACAGTTTCGTAAATTTCGAGCTGTTTCTTTACTTAATCCAAACAATGGCCGTATTTAAATCGAGCATTGTCGTATTAGGACGGCTCGCGTGATCTCCTTTGTTGCTTTTCCCACTAATACGTAAACAAGCTCTCTTTCGTTACCGTGGGATTACGCCAAACTCGTGTAACGTACTGTAATTCATGTTCTTGTTCAATTCTACGTTGCCCAACAATTTTCATACTGATGTTCTTGAAGTCGACAGGTTAAAGCTGCTCCGGGGAATCGCCGCTCTCTTAGATACGCAAAGTTAGGAAGCGCGAGGTTAGCGCATAGTAAAGTGAGCTTTCACAAGGCTTGTGCAGTAGGTGCAAGTCTTCGAGTAGAAGATTGTGGACAGTTGTGTTACTTTTTTATAAAGGCAAGTGGCGTGTCCAGACGATGGATAGCCGTGCTTATGGATGCCGGTACCAGTTGGCATGCACCGTGGCAGTCACTGCCGATCTTTTAGGTACGCAAAGTCAGGACGTGCGAGGTTAGCGAGTAGGTGTGAGACAATAGGTGTGAGACATTGACTAGAAGATTGCGGATTGTAACGTTCATTGTTTCTAAAGGCACTCGACGTGTCAAGACGATGCATGGCATGCCCATGCATGGCGGTGGTCGCTAGTACTACGTGGCGCAGACCAGTGTCGTGGCACGGAACAACAACTCTTTTCTTCCAACCTTTTTCAAGTAAAATAGCTTGAAACTGCTTCCCAAACTCTTACTTAAATTCTACCATTCACGCATTTGAATGCTTCAATTCGATGAAATCGAGTGTTGGCTTAAGAAAATTTGATTTACTGAATTCGGTAACTTCGAGTAGTTTCAATGATATTGATGATTACTGTGCCCATGTAAACAGCTACGTATCATTTTCTCACTGTATAATAGTGTTTCTCACTAATTCATTTTTTCTCTTTACTGAAACCGCACCGCACAGTTGTCTTACTTGTCTCTAGCTTTGTTGTGTTAGAATATGACTCTTGTGATCTCCTTTATTGCCTTTCCTGTTAATGCGCTAATAAGTTTTTTTAGCTGTTAACATGTGAATAGTGAATACGCCAAATTAAGTGTAGTATACTCTATTAGATGTCCTTGCCGGATTTGTGTATTGTGCGACAAATTTTGCACTTATGATTAACTGCTACATAAAAGTTGGTGCCGAATCGCAACTCTCTTAAACACGCAAAGTGAGGAACCATATGGGAAGCAAATGCTGAAGTGAGAATCTGCATGGTTTTGTGAACTTGGAATAAATCGATGAAAAGGAAGAAAAAAGAACGAGTGAGTTTTTATATGGTCGAAAATTCATTCATTTCCGTTGTTTTGCTTTTGCAGGAAGTAAAAGAAGAAAACAAGGGTGCCGTTGAATTTCAACTTTTCAATTTGACCAATAAGATACTATGATTTACGACCTCACATTTGGAATTGCTCAATTTTTATTTATTTTTTACAATAAAGGTGTGCAGAATAGAATAATGTTTTTTTATTTTACTTTGAGAAAAGTACAATTTTGTGACAGAGATTGAAGCTCTTTATGTATTCTAGAACTTGAAAAGTCTAGTTAATGTTAGTTTCTTTATAGGCAAAGCTGAAACATAAATGCTTTACGTTAGGCCATCTTACTACTTTTAGGCCTCTACATTTCGTGCATAAATAATCTTTTCGGAAGTTCTCTTTCGCTTGTGGCTTTGCAACAACACTCTGAGATGTCAGTAAAAGGAAACTGTATCTTTTCGACTATTTGATACTTTTTATGATCATTAGTAATTAAAAATCAATTTAAGTCATACCCTATTCATTTGTGATGATATGCATAATCTGCTCAAAATTTGTAGTAGCTTTGGATAGAACTACTCTAGTTAGGAAATTGATCTAGTAATACTAACTTTAATTAAACACTCTACAGGTTTGAGCGCTGCTGTCGTTTTCTGATCAAGTGCTTTTTGTTTTCCTGCTTCTGAATTCGCTACGGTAATTGGATGATCACACTCCATGTAGTATCACACTTTAAAGGTTTGGAATGTTTTCATGTTGGTTTTCTATTTTCACATCAAAAGTTGGCTGCTTCGCTGTTGTTAATGGATCTTCTTGCTTATTCTTTTTCAGTCAAATCTTTCCTCACCTGTTCAATTGATCGTTAGCTGCTTTTATATAGCATTTAAGATTACGTGTAGTTCTTTGCCCCTGTAGTTTCTGTTTCTGTTCTCTGCACAGACCTGCTCGCATGATACCTTTACTAAACAGATCACTTTTGCTACTCCTTTAAAAGAAGGTCCTTTATATAGAACTAAAACAGAAACCTAAGCGCGTTAGTGTTACATTTAGAACCGCAAAGTAGTAAACTGCAAACGCACTATCCTTAGGAAGGCCTTTTTAAGTTGTCCCTACATTTAACTACAACTTGTTCGACATAGATTGTTATCATTTTACTACAACTGAGTATTTGATGCTCTTATGTTCTACAGACTAAATGAGCTCTTAATTGATGACATTAAGTTAATTAACCAAAATTGGCTTCTTACCGCGTTCTTCGGCATCTTTATACGTAGTAATTAAATGCCTTGTTTATTTAATGAAGTTAGTCATTACAAGGAATAAATTAGTGGAGTTTTTTTTTTTTTGAAGTAGAATAAGCATCAAGAATAATACTTGGATAACTTTGTAAGGGGGGATTGTTTCAATATGAACTGACAAAGAGCCAACAAAAAAGAAAAAGGAAAGAAAAAGATCGTAAATGAACGGAAGGAAAACCATAATAAGCAAGTGATGGTACTAAAAATAGGCATAAGCATCAAAAAAAGAATTTTGTGAAAAGCTATAATTTATTTATCGGGTATGACCTATTTGTTTCTTGGAGTTGCTAGATGAATACGATTAAATGCTTCTTTTTAAGTCAACATTAGAAAAAGTAGGAATATATGATAGTCTTGTATAATTAGTGGAACAATTTGCGGGTAATAATGTGAAGCAAGTTGGAAAGCGTAAACCTAGTTTCCCAGTGGATAAAGATTTTATTTTTTTAATTCTTTTGGAGCTCTTCTTAGGCCATGAGTTATTTTACTCGGATCAGATTCTCGTTAAATACGTAGTTATTTGTTTTAATTTTGACTAAAACGAAGCACTTAACTCACCTTCTTTTTGACATCGTGGCGAGGTAAATGTATTGAATGGTGATGTAAATGGAAGTAAGTATGGTTGCTTAGATAACATTAGCATTGCTTGCATATGGGTTTCGTCCGAAATGATTCCATGTGATGTTCAATCAACTGGTGAGTTATCTCCTTCGTTAAATTGCGAATTAGTTATGTTACAGAAGAGTCGTGAGTTCATAGTTTGATCTTACTAAATTATTCCTTTTTGATTACATGAATCTAAGCAATTGTTAGTATTACTCTCTTGTTTTATTTTGAAAAAGGCAATTCTTAAGGAGTAAAGTTGAGAATATCTTTATAAGGAAATTGTTTTTTCTCTTTCTCGTGCTACATTATATGCATTAATTTAGCATATTTGATGATTTACTTCTTTCATATATGAAGTTGTATGAAATACTCTTCTTCTACTTATTCTTCACGAGGGAACTATAACTGATGAAATGCTTATTCCGCTTTTGTCGCATTCTTCGGCATCTTATATCTGCAACTATAAATGCCTTCTTATTCGACAGGGAATAACTTAGTGGAGAATTATTCTGAAGCGGAATAAGCATCTGAATTTATGCCCAGGGACTTTGTAAAAAGCGAATTTGCTTCAATATGAGCAGAAGAAAAGGAAAAAGAAGGTATGATAAATGATGTTACTTTGAACAGCAAAGACGATGAGCATCGGAGAATAGAACTCGAAAGGCTACACTTGGTTTCTATATCACATAAAAGTAAGCATAACTTGGATGCGTTATGCTATTTCAGTAGATTAAAACCAAATATGGCTTCACAAGTCAAAATAGGATACAAAATAAATCAGATATGATGGATTTTGACACGCACTTTGAGTTGTTTTATTTTTTGAGTCACTTCCTCAAAACAGTAGAATTATTTTTCTTTTTCTTTTTTTTTCCGAATATGTTCGATTATTTGTCTTTTCTGATGCAAGTTGGAAGCATTAATCAGAATAATTGTACTTCCATATTCCTTCTTTTCTTGTCTCATTTGCAGAAATGGGTAACAGTTATTACATCATCATCTCAATTTAGGTCGATGCGTATAACGTCGTTTCTTCGGTTGTTGCATTTCATGTCATATTTGTCTTTTGCAAGTAATACAGGTTAAATTGCATCAATCTAATTTATATTTACCACTTCTGAAGCGCCTTTTTTTTTTTGTTTCAGAAGATGCTTCTGGAGAATTCTTGCGCCCGCAGTATCAAATGTATCATCTGTACGCATCGCAATCCTAGCTTGATATCTCGATTTTGAGAAATAAGAGGATCGAATCATTTTCTAGTGATGTTGCATTTTTCAGTAATCGGCGCTTCGCTCACAAGCTTTCTTCAACATTTTGTGATCATGCTGCCAGCCTTCTTTTTTTTTTCTTTTTTTGGTTTTTAATGCGAATTTACTTTTCTGTGTCCATCAATGTGCTTGTGTTTGATTCACTCTTATGATTTATTTTGATGCCGAAGAATAAAGCTTGTTCCTGTGGATATGCTAACCAGTTTAGATGCCTTTTTTTTCTTTTTTTTTTCTTCTGTAGAGAATCAGCATCTCCATGCATTGCTGTTCACTGCCACCTCGCGGATAGTACTTGATATGTTTGTGATTGTGATGGTGCTTGCAGTACGAGTGTACTTACCGATCTCAGTCGCACCTGGCGCGCAATCCAGACAGTCATCTTTTTGATGATCTTGGGATGGTTTTTCATGATGTCAGAATGCGCAGATCGACTGATGGTTTAGTCTGCCCTCCTCTCGCGGAGTTACTGAAGGCAGCTGTAATCTGCGGACGTAGCGGTGAAGCAGCCGGCAGCCAACCTTGTTGCTATGGTTGCAGTGCTGCAGGCTGTGGGCACCTCGAAGTAGAAGCAGGGTGGGACAAAGGAAGTCGGCTGGAGTGAAATACTTTTGTCAACTCACGAAGTAATACGCATCTCTGGATTTAGAAACATCCATGAAAAAGAAAATCAAGGCATATTTCGAAATTTGAGATTTCATTATAATGCCATTGTTGCTGTCAAAATGTCAATACCCATTAGACATTTGTAGATTTTAGACATTGGTTTAGTTCAAATTTAGTTAATTTGCAAATTATTAAAAATTCGAATAAAACGGCCCATATACGATTTATTCTCAAAAGATCGAAATAATATGCAAATTTTTTAGTTAAATTTATTATTCGTGAATAATTCACGTATGTCGAACTATTCGGCCAAAAAAATACACAAATTTTTTAGATAAAATTTCTTTTTGAATTATTGCCAAATTATTCACCAATTATTGAAAAACTTCGTGAACTTTCGAAATGCGTGGATCATGAAAAAGATTAAGATGGAGAAGATAATAAAATTTGCTATTAAGTTTTTCACTTAATCTACTTTATTTTGTAGCTCTTTTTTATATTTTTAAGAATTTATAGCTATGTAATAGCCCAATTTTTCTACCGAATTGTTAATTGGCGAACGTATAAATTGTGTATCCGAATAATTGATGAATCTATTTTTTAAGTCGTATTTTTCAACAAATTTAAAAATTAAAAGACAAATTTTATTCGCATTATACTCGTACCGAATTTTTGTCAAATTCAAATTAACTATGGTTCAAATTTAGCTTTGGAAATGAGATCCAGAGGGTTCTGCTCTTAATTCTCCCTCTAATTTTACTATCTATCTTTTTCTTTTCTTTTCTTTTCTTTTTTGAGAGATAGGTAGCACGCAACCCGCTTCGTTTATTTCATTTAGAAGTAAACTTAGCTGAAAATATGAATCAACTAGGATTCGAACTTGGATCTCGGGTATCAACCACCAAGCCCTTTGCGACATGCTCTAAGGACGGTCGGTGTCTTTTTCTTCTTTCTTTCTGCTTCTTTAAGGATCGTCTGCAGGCCTCGTAACCCAAATTTTACTCCGAAAAGGCGGTAGATCAAATCCTGTAAATACACAAGTGGGCTTCAATTTCCTGAGTTACAAGATGATCTCCCAGAATAAGAACAGCTGGACTAAGCCATAATTCTTCCATCTAATTCTAATATCATATGCACACAAAAGAAATAATTGGAGAGCGAGAGAGAAGCAGGAGGAGAGCATTCATGGATGGAAAACATAAGAGAAAACAGCATTAGTATCCCAACAGCAGAAGTCTTAAAAATAAGCACATTGGTTGCTCAAAAATAGAAAAGGGAAAACAGAGAAGAGTCTCTTCAATTCTCCTCACAAAAATGAATAACCTATAATGCCCAAGACCAAAACTACAATGGTACAATTGTCATAATCAAAATTAACATCAAGAACATGCATCAAAATTTATCCAGCGGAGCCCACTAAAACAAAAGTTAAAAAAGAAAAACAAGAAAAAAAAAAAAAAAGAAACATGTAATTTATCCTTCTATAGCTTATAGCAAGAATCAGTTCGGCCGACATCGAATTCAAAGGTTTGCATGAGAAAGAGAACTGATGGGGCTCTGCAGCACCTATTCGTCGTTAAGGGTACTGCACTCACTCCTCGTCCTCCTCATCACCGTCGCCCCCGGCCGCCTTCTTTGCCGCAGCCTTCTGGTTCTTCCTCTTCACTCTTCCCGGGCGGCCCCCGCCGAATGGGCTCGTGAGCGAGAAGTCAATGTGCTTCTCCGAATCTACCCTAACCATGACTCCCAACTCCGCAAGGAGTGATTTCGATAGCAAAGTCATTTATATTCAAAATAAATAATTGGGAAAAAAAAAAGAAGAAAATTTGGGCAATTAAGTTATAAGCAAGTAGATATAAGTAGACAGCAAACAGTACAGTAGCGCACTCATGATTTCTCAGGAAATAGATATTAAAGTCCTAGGCCTGTTTGGTTCACAATTTATAATATTCCGATAATCCTCTACATTTTTTATTGAAAATATTCAAATCATTATCATTCAACTCAAGTTGAATAGTTGTAAAAAGTATTAGTTCAATACCTAAGGGGTAGGAGTACTAAATTATCACGGATTAGGAGGTTTCTCATTTTCATGCTTGATGAGAATTACTAGTAATCCATTAATAAGAATATACTAGTTCTTAACAACCTCCAACATGCGGCTCAATAAGTTAATAACAAACTTGTCATTCCCAATATAAAATATACAATATTTCCAAAATAATAAAAACCTTAAACCAAACAGCTCTTTAGGAAAGCGTTGTCTCAAAGAAATATATACAGTATAAAAACCAAAAAAAAAGGAAAAAAAATATAATATCAATCTCAACTAAAGGTGTGGGGGGGGGAATAAAGTTAGGCATCAGAGAGATTTTTGCATCAGCGTAGACACATAAGTGCCTCAGACGACCGTCGTGAGTAATTTACATATTCTCATCATATTGCCCATCTTAAATCAACCCAAAGGAACCACCATCAATAAATCATCATAAGAAGATATTAATTATGCGCTCAACATATAGTCATCCAAATTTTCAAAAATACGTTTCGGATTGAGTAGGTTCAAAAAGCAGATATCATAGAAGTCAGTCAGTCATTAGAGGACTTATCTTAAAAACAAAATTTCTGTTTATACACAGTTGTGAGATTACAGCATCCAGTTTGAGCAAATCACACATGACTCTCTATGTACCAAACAAGAAGCAAGTGATACAGTTCTACTCAAACTGCACATAGTACAATAGTTGCACCCAAAGGAGAAATGGAGAGAGCCAATACATGAATCTACAAATCAGCTGTATAAATCAACTACAAGCACGTCCATTTTATAAGAGAGCACTACAAACTAACAAAAAGTTATGCAAAAAATGTAGGTGTATTCCTCGTACTATACCAATATACAGTCCCTGTACTTCAAATTTAATCACTTCAAAAAATCCGAACTTTTTGTTAAGTGAATCAAGGAAACGGGTCTAATAGTTCTAATGAACGACAAACCATATTTTTCGCCTAGGAACAAAAGTGCAACATATGTCAAGTTTTCATGCCAAAGTATTCAAGTGAAAAGTAAAACAACCAAGCCACAATATCAAGATAGTACAGGGACTTCCATATATTTTACCCTAAAGTTATGACACATATACAATTACTAAGGCAAAAAAAAAGGCCAAAGCATGAGCAGATGTTTCAAATCTAACACATAGATTTCCAATATGCATAACAAATAAGAGGCTAAAAAATCCCAATACATTATACCTAATGTGCCTCTGCCTGATTAGAACCCGGGCATGATGAATGGACTTGGCCATCCCCGTCTTGAACACAAGAGTCTGAAGCCGACGTTCTAGAAAGTTCTCAACAGTGAGCGCAAGGACATAATCGAGCTTGTTCTGATTCTAATCAAGGAGCCCGTATCGGTTCATGCGGCGGAGGAGGGCCTCTCCCTCGAAGATCCGGCGCGGGTTCTTCTCGTCAAGGGTGAGGAGCTCCCTCGCCGCATTCCGGATCCGGCTCAGTGCATACTGGACCCGCCAAAGCTCCCACTTGCACCGCAAGCCGTACTCGCCTACGAGCCTCAGCTCGGCGTCAAGGCGCTCCTTCTCATAGGGCCAGCGCGGCTTCTTGAATGTCTTCCCATCTGCAATGACGAGATAGCCACTACCATCAGAAATGAAGCATCCTAAACCTAATCCTAACCCTAACCCTAGTCATAACCTTAATAAAATCAACCAATAGAAGCTGAGGATATGCAAAGATGAGATCGCCACTGTCACTGTCACCGTCACTGCCACAAGCAATTAAAACCCTACACCTCACGCTAATAAATCGACAAAATGATGATATCTAAGATCTGATAGGGAGGAGGGGCCCCACCACTACGAGATTACTAGTACCATAAGCAACAAAGATCCTAACCTTAATGAGATCCATCAAAATAAGAGATCTAAGATCTGAGGGGAGCCTACAAAAACGTGACAACCACTACCATTAGCAATTATAACCTTAATCCTAACCCCAATAAGATCACCGGTACAACAAGCAATGAAAACCCTAACACAAGCCCTAAACCCTAATGAGATCGACCAAATAAAGAGATCTAAGATGGCCAACAAAGAAGCAATCGCCACGACAACAAGCAATGAAAACCCTAACCCTAACCATAATGAGATCGAACGATGCAAGGGGGAGCTTACAGTTGCGGTAGAAGCTGACGTGAACCATCGCCGGCGATCTCCTCCGCCACCAGTGAAGGGTAAGTAGCGAACGGGGAGGAGAGGGGAGAGGAGGGGAGGGGAGGGTCTTATATCTTGCGGCGGAAACCCTAGAATTTGAGAGGGGCGCGGACGGGGTGATACTGATGGTGCGGCGTGTGAACCGCCCAAAAAGTAAAATTTGAACCGGACAGGGTTCGGGTCCGGGTTCGGGTTCGGCTTCGAATTCGGGCCAAATTTATTTGTGTGGCTTGTTTGTAAATAACACGAACTCGCCGGGTGAAAGTAGAAGATGCTCCGCCACCGTCCGCCGCCATGCCGAGATCCGCGCCCGCACGAATCTCGACGCGCGTCGTCTCCCTCCTCCGCTCCTCCTCCTCCTCCGCCACCAAACCCTACCCCCACCTCCTCCAAATCCACGCCCTCATGGTCAAATCCGCCCTCGACCTCCTCCCCTTCCCCACCAGCCTCCTCCTCTCCGCCGCCGCCGCCGCCGAAGCAGGTGGCGGCGCCGCCGATTCCGCCTCCGCCGCATTCATCTACGCCCGCGCCATCTTCCGCTTCATCCCCGCCCCCAACCTCTTCCAGTACAACACCATGCTCCGCTCCTACGCCGCCCTCGCCCTCCGCCACCACCCCCTCCTCCTCTCCGAAGCCCTCGCCCTCTTCAAAACCCTAATGACCGAACCCCTCCCCTTGGACCAGTTCCCCTTCGTCTCCGTCCTCAAGCTCTCTGCCCGGTGCCGCACCCTCCCCCTGGGGAAGCAGGTTCATGGGCTCGTCGCAAAGTCCGGTTTTGATGTGTACCCCAATGTGTGGAACACCCTCATCCATTTCTACTGTTGCTGTGGAGAAATGTGCGATGCCCATACTATGTTCGACGAAATGCCCCAGAGAAGAGATATGGTTTCTTGGGCCGCGCTTATAAATGGGTATGGTCAGGTGTCGGAGACGAAGAAGGCAATGAGTCTGTTTAGAGATGTGGTGTCCTCTTGTTCGGAGGTCAATGCCGCTTCGATCGTCAGTGCGCTCTCAGCCTCTGTAGAATTCGGTTCCTTATGTGGTGAGTGTTTGCATGGGTATTGCATAAAGATCGGATTTTGCTCGGAGTTAAACGTCGCCACCGCAATCATGTCTGTGTACGTGAAATTTGGCTGCATGGATTATGCTCGGAAAGTGTTTGATAGTGTACAAAGAAGAGACTTGGTTTTGTACAATTGCATGGTGGACGGCTACGCAAAAAAGGGTCTTGTAGAAGAATCCTTGGGCTTGATAGAGAAGATGAGGCGCGAAAGGGCAAAACCTAATTCTTCTACTTTCGTGGGGTTGCTTTCGGCTTGCGCTTCTTCGGGGGCTTTAGTTGTAGGTCGGCGAATTCATGAGTTTGTTAAAGAGGAGGATATTGAGTTGGATTCAGCTCTAGGAACAGCACTTGTGGACATGTACTCGAAAACCGGATGCATCATTGATGCCAATAAAGTGTTTGATGAAATGCCGGAAAGAGATGTGAAGGCATGGACTGCTATGATCATGGGATTTGGCTTCCACGGGCGGGCTGAAGCCGCCCTTAGCCTCTTTTATAGGATGGAAAGTGAAAAAGCGCTTCCTAACGAAGTCACTTTTCTAGCAGTCCTCAGTGCCTGTAGCCACGGCGGGCTGGTGGCAGAAGCCAAGAAGTGCTTCGAGAAAATGGTGAGGGATTATAAGCTTTCTCCGAAGCCCGAGCACTACGGGTGTGTGATCGATCTACTGGGGAGAGCAGGGCGGTTGGAAGAAGCACATGAGCTTATAAAAGGGCTTCCTTCAGAAGCCGATGACATGGCTTGGAGGGCTTTGCTTGCAGCCTGCAGGGTGCATGGGAATGTCGAGTTGGGGGAGACGGTGCGGAGGTATTTGGTAGGGTTAGGGGATGAGCATCCGGCGGATTCGGTCGTTTTGTCAAGCACTTATGCAGGAGCAGGGATGTGGGACGCCATTGCAAAAGCGAGAGAGTTTGAAGGGCACAAGATGGTGAAGAAGGAAGCTGGTTGCAGCTCCATTGAGATGGCTTGTTAGTAAACCTGAGCACAATGGACCAAACCCAATTCACTAGGCCGCGCTAAGTCTGAAAAACTCGAGGCCCGAAAAAATTTCCGGCGTGGTTCAGATCTTTGATCCTTTTTCATGGTCAGTCGACTCGCCCATCTTGGCTTTTTGTAGCCCTTCTGAAACTGGCTCAAGCTTAAAACATCTTGGCTAGTGCTTGTTCTACATAACTGGAGCTTCTGGAGAAGCACTGTTGAGTAAAGCTATCGAAAAGGGCAATAACAGCTTTTCCGACAGTATCTCTCTAACTACTTCCCGTGTTTAGGGGGTTTCGAATGCTTATGTTCCAGTAAAAGCTATATAAATTTGTTTGTCGGGCATTTAACTGTTGCTTTTTAAGTAGAGAAGCTGTTCTAAAAGCCAAGCCAAATAGGTACTCTGCAGTTGTTAAAATAAGAACAAAAAGAATGAACGAAATTTTGAGCCTTTGGGTGTTGGCAGAGTAGGTATAAAGTGTTGTAAAGTATGATCATTTGACTCAATTTGTGAGTACAGCTTATATAAGATTCCTTTGTCTAGCTGATAACTTGAATAACTGTATCATATTTTGCTTGTAATTGAAAGTGAATTCTAATAATTAAGAATGGCCAAATTAGTTTTGTATTTTCTTCATGAGTTTTTTGTTTTCCTCTCAAAATAATTCAAATTATGCTAGAAGGAAGGGAAAAAAAAAAAGAAAGAAAGAAAAATCGCAATTACTAGTATGCTTAGCGCGAAATAAAACAAAATATGAGCTGCGAAAATGCGATCTATTTTTCATATTACTCAATAACTAGTTTATTACATTCACAAGAACTTGACCAACCTATTAAAAAAAGAAAAGAAAAAAGGGATCACTTTTGGATCATCAGATGACACAACAATGTAACATACTTAAGCACATATACATACAAGTTATCAAATACATCTAACTACTTACATATGACTCAAAGGTTTCTACCAGGAGTACAACAATATGATACATTGAGAGAGAGAGAGAGAGAGAGAGAGAGAGAGAGAGGTTGGTTCTAGCCTTCTAGGTCCAGTAATGATTCTCATCACTGAAAATCATGAAGTTGCTGCTGCTGCTCCAAGAGCTAGACTCTTGTTCGGTATCTTTCTTATGGTGGATAACATGCTTGTCATTCTTCGCGGACTTCGTCGTTTCCGTTTCGTGCTCCACCTCGGCAAATGTCACGCGCTTATTGCTGCTCTTCTTAGGCTTTGGCGCCTTTTCAGCCTGAATTTAAAACAAAGAAAAAAAGGAACAGGTTATCTTATTGTAATTGACAATGCGACTGGGGTTGTCGTAAGGATCAGTTACTGTGTTTAATAGCCATAGGTAAAATGTACGGATCGTCGCTGTACTATCCCGATATTGCAACTTATCCTAGAACTATTCGCTCGACCGCTTTAATCCCCTGAACTTGCTCAGATATTGCAATTGCAATATTGGCTGTTAACAAAAGATAATCTGACATCAGTTCGACTTTTGCTGCAAAAATGCCCTTTTCAGTCGTGCGTAAAAGTTCCGGCAACCAAGTTGCAACCTCGGGATAGTAGAGGGATTAATGGATTTATATCCATACGATTTACCCTGACTAGAATGGACTGTTGCTTGACTAAAACCTTGTTTACGAGTTTCTGCAATGCCTCGGGTCCGTTTTCCTCGATGAATTTCTCGACGGCGAATAGGAAATCGTCCGGTTTGGTGAAGATGCTCTTCTTCCGCGGGACGTACCAGACGTTGACTGTTTCCTGGACCTGTTTTACGAACATGGGCCTCACAAAATTCTGATAAACATAGGCGGCTCCGTTGAAGTAGGGTAAGACCAGCCAACAATTGAAGATCAGTTTCATGTACGACCAGAATGGAAGCCTACGAAAAGAAAGAGAAAACAAAAGGAGAAAAAAAACAGACAATTGTGAATGCTAGATCACAGCTTAGTTTACTAGACTTCAAAAAGAACATTTGCTGTGGAAGGGAGGAGTGAAAAATGAACTACGAGGCTCCAAAGGCAGAAGCTCCAATTCTATTGCACGAGGAAGATGTTGGAGATTTTAATGAAAACACTATTACAGCTTCATCAAACAGCTAGGCCAAAACAAGCTCTAAATCACAACGAAAGCACTAGCAAAATGAACCATTAAATAAACCCACACTCCAAGGGTTGAAGCGCCCATCGACACGGGCCGTATCGTGCCAGCAAAATATCGGCACAATACAGCCCTCGTGCCGATAGCACAACTCAAAAACTCTTTATTTTTGAAATTAGTAGGTAATTTTCTCAATAAAATTCAAAAAATTTGATAAAAATATACAAAAAATAATTGGCATATTTTGTTGCTAAAAAAAAATAAATATTTCATGCAATTACGTGTTGGCACACATATATTTTTTGTGACCGATACGCATCGGCACGGCCCAGCACGCACCGTGCTATACCGTGCTAGCAAGTTTCCAGCACAACCTCATGCCACGGCACTTAAATCCTTGCCACACTCGACTTTCAAACTATAAAATGTAAAATTTTTGCTGCTCAAAGAAAGTGGATAGCTTACTCTTCTATCTCTAAGATACAAATAACATAGAATAAGAGGATATAAGCAATTAAACTTTCCAGAAATAATAATGAAAATTTCCAAGATGTTATCTAGTTTGGAATTATTTTTCCTATTAACATCTAAAGAACACCACCGCAAAGTTATGGTTCTACAGTAAATGATGATGAAAAAAGTTAATAAGTACTCGAGCATTTGATGAGGATAAAGTAAAAAATAAAACTGACACTTCAGAAAAATATTCACCATTCAATAACTTTAGCGAAAGTAAGCTCGAATAGTGTGATTAAAGAGTACAAAACCCAATATGTGAGCCATTGCTGATCATCCACAGGAGACTTTGTTTCTATTGCTTTAACTGAAGCATACCTGTTAAAATTTCGTCGAGAGGTAACTTTTTCCCAAAAAAAAAAAACATAAAAAGAATTAAAAGAATTTGCTTATCTTAAACTTGTGTAAAGAGGAAGTAACACTTACAACGGATAAAGAAGCGTAATTACCGGCCTGCGTACCAAAATAAAGAAATATAAGCTTGAAATTACAAATTCAAATTTAAGAAGAATACAAGGTACAATGTGGATTTATTGATTCATTTGGTTCAAAATGTCAAACTAAATACAAGCATATAGTTTTGAAAACCTCAATTAGCATTACACTTCAACATTATGGAAATTTTGGTATCATGGATGTGAACTGAGTTTCGAGGAACTCGGCATAATAATAAGAAGTTTCATTGAGAAAAAAACATCTTTTCTAAAGCTATGCTCAAGAGAATTCAGAAGCTGCAACAAATAATAATTAGAATGCATGCAATTAATTCCTAAAACTATGTAGCCCTAGTAAAGAGGAAAAAAAAAAAAACCCTAAAAATCACTTCTTTAAAATAAATGTGCTACAAATCGAAAGAGAGAGAGAGAGAGAGAGAGAGATCAGTTGCACTGTAACTAGATAACAAATCATCAATTTGCAAAGAAATTAACACTTTTAAAACTAATTCACCATGGAGCCAAACTTTGAAGTTTGCAATATATAGTGCGAGAATTTATAATTGATAAAACAAAAAATCACTTTTTTTCCACTAAACCATACCAAAAAAGCAAAAAAATAAAATTTTTTTTTTTTGTTTTAACTTGACCTCTCTGTGAGTAGAACACACAACCCTACAATTCAACTTCAAAACCCACAAAAAGCTACAAGAAGAACAAAACCCACAAATTATTTGATCTAAAATTCCACAAAAAGTTGAGATTTTTATGTAAGGGATTTACCATAGAACCACAAAATAGAGTAAAGTGGAACAGGGGAACAAACATTACAATACATTACATACCCAGCAAGAACATCAAAGTTTTTTGCAACCACCTTGAGAAAAGATCCAGAGCCCATGATATCACTCCTTGTAATCTCTACTTCTCCTTTTTTTTTCTCTTTTTTTTCTTTGTTTTTGGGGCCCTTTTTGATTCAAAAAAAATATATGCAAAGGAGAGAGGAGTGAGAGTAAAGTTTTGGTAAAGAGAGGAGGTTCATAAAAAGGAGGTGATAAATACAATCACTTTTTTTTCTTAAATTCGCACACTTTGTTTTGGAATTTGTGTAAAGAGCTTATCCTTCTTTTAGACAGGGGAAAATATTCCCTTCTAAAAATAAAAAATAAAAAATAAAGAATAAAAAATATAGCACTCAATTTTCAATAATTAATATTTTAAGATTAAAAATTTAATTTAACAGATACTTTTAGCGCAAATTCATAAGATTTACAAATGTATTAGTAGGAAACTAAATAGTCTCAAAATCTCAATGATCAACACTATACAAAGAAGAGAAGTTCTTTAATTTCTAAATATTACAATTTAAATTTTATAATTTTTGATATATAAATTTTTTAAATATTATAGATTTCAATCAAGATTTTGTCTATTGGGCACAATTTTCAATCCAACATCTTATATTTGGCTAAAAAGAGATACAATTAATACTTTTATTTTAACAAATGCATTGAACAGTCAATGCCCTTAAATAGTTCTTATACTTTCAATTTAGATATTTTAGTTCTAATATTTTACTTGCATTATACTTTTAATCACTATATAATAAAAAAAATCAGCTTTTATTATATATAAGATTTAATCATGTTTAAAATATATTAGAATCCGCTAAGCATTTGGAGGAGAAATATAAAACGATAATTTACATAAAATAATATATTTTTAAAAAATTAGTAGGAACTATCAGTAATAATTTTTGCTTTTAATTAGAGACTAATGTTCGCAAAAATAAAAAAAGATTTAAAACATAAATAGATACAATGTATATGTTCCGACAATATTAAATATCATCAATTATTATAATATTAATTATCTTTTAATTATATTCCAACCACATAGTATATTTGAATCCGAATTTTAGTATAACAATAATTTATTATTTATTGCAATCGTATTATAGCCGTATTACTTCGTGCTCCCGCGTTAAATTCGCGCCACGTAGCGGAAAAATACACCCGGGGCCCACTGTCGGGTGGCACCAAACTACTTGCTGCGGCGGCGCGGGACCCACGGGAGGCGTAGAGTTGGGTGTTCGCCACACGCGGGTACGTGGTATCCTCAGATTGGATATCATTCCCTACACCAGGTGTATCCCTACAAACATACACCACCCTTAGATCTTCTCCCTCCACCTCGTATGATTCAATCTACACCGTCCATTGTATTGTCACACCGAAATATTTCACGTGGTGCACGAGCGTACGAATGAACCGCGTGCACGCTAATATTTCTACGAAAACAACAATATACTACACGTAGTGGTAGTGTGTCGAAGACGAGGAAGAGGAGGGGAAAACGAAAACCCTAGATTCTTCCTTTGTTCAATTCTCCCTTCGATTGCGTCCTCTTCGATCTCGTTTCCCCCAATTTCGTAAAGGTAAAATGGTTCCGATCTCGAATCCCCAATCTTTTCCGCGGTTTCTGAGATGGCGATTTGGTGGGTCCGTGTTGGAGGGGTTGATTCGGGTTTTTTTCGGGTGTTTTCGATGCGAATTTGGTGAATTGTTTCTAGTTTTGATGATAAATTTAGATTTTTTTGGCCCCGGTGTTTAGATTTTGGGAGTTGGAAATTCAGGGGTTTTGATTTGGTTTGTGACTGAGAATTGGTAAGAGAGGAGAGGAGTTTCATGAATTCGGTTTAATTTATGGAAAAAATCTGATAATTTGTTCGCAATTATTGATGATTTAGCCGCATTTTTTAGACAAAATTGTATCTTTTTTAATGTTTTTTGTTTCTTAAGGTCATGGTCTTCAAAAGATGGAGTTTTATGAACAAAACACACACACACACACACACACACATATATATATATATATATATATATATATCACTAACTTTTTATCTGAAAATTTGATATAAAAGGGGAAGAGTATTAGGAATTCGATGTAGCTATTTATAGGATGTTTCAAGTGAGATGCAATTACTTCTTATTTATTTATTGATCTATTTAATTTAACTTGTGTTATATATGATAAAGAAGTGAAAAAGGGGATTTGCGTGATGCTGGACAGCAGCCAGAGCACGGTCTCCGAAAATCCAACTTCGACGGCTAACAGTGTCACGGAAAAATCGACCGATGGGTAGATCTAAAACTCGCCATAGTTTGATTATAGTTGTTGCAACTTACGAATTACTTACCGTACAATTCATTAATCCATTCGTGTGCTTTATATTTAGTTATCTTGGACGACCATTTGTATGAAACATCGATTGCTTTTACGGAGCGTAATCTACAATGAACTTCATTTCTTTGGTTGTATACGCATTATAGTTTTATGTAATTTTTTCCCCCTCTTCTTTTGGGCATTTACTTCCTAAAGGGGCTTTTCTCTGTTAATCTACGGCTCTGTTCAGTTGCATGGTAGGGTACGTGGATCCTTATGCGGTACACATTGTTAGAAGCATGTCGGCTTGTATAGTGGGATAAGCGGTTGCGAACGGAGAAAATTGAACACAACTGCCATCCTGTACTGTTCCGAATGGAAAGCAAATGAGCGTGCACACAAGTGAAACGTGAAATGCTACGCCGCATGCCCAAATGAGCCTTAAATTTTACGTACATATTTGGAAGGAGTCGCATATTGCAATTAAGTTACATAAGGATTTTCTGGTGTACAAGGCTCTCGCCACCCTTATTTGGAGAGGCTGTTTCTATGTTTTGAACCCGTGCCACTAAATAATATAGTGGCAAGCTCTTACTTCACGCATAAAACTACACTTTAGTAGCATCTATATACATTCATGATGAAACCTCACCAAATATGTTGCTAGCATCGGAAGAAGCTTGTAGCAATTTTTTTCCCCCCAAATACAAGTTCTTAGCAATTATTAATAGTGAACAACAGGAAAGCTTACTTACAGTATGAAAGTAATGTTAGTTATTTCATTTTTTCAGCCGTTTCCTTATATGTTTATGAAATCTTTTGTTGTTTTTTTCACCGAAATTGTCTCTTCACCATTACTTTTCCCATGCTTCTGCTTGTGAATCTTGTATAAACTTTTTGTTTATCGAGTTCTTATAAACCTCATTTGCTGACACTGCAGCAAATTTTGGTCCGTATCTGAAAATTCCCATGATGCAGGTCTCCTCCTAACAGAAAATGCCAAGGGAAGGTCCCGAAGAAAATACACAAAGCTGAGAGAGAGAAACTTAAACGCGACCAGTTAAATGACCTCTTCCTTGAGCTGGGTAATTTGCTAGGTAAGCATATTTATAATCTGTGATTTATTCTACTTAATCAGCATTTATTGAGAGCTGTTATAATTGTGCGTGGTCCGAATCCTATCTATTAAAAAGCTCAAGTTAATTGTTGTTCCAGTCAAACTTTACTTTTCATCAGAATATCAATTCTAACTTTTATGTTAGAGTAAGGAGTTATGCGAGAAAAGAAACACTTTTCTCCCTAGACTCTTCGTCTGATGTTCTAAAGTTTTATCCACATTCTCTATTCAATGCAAATCCCAATATTAAAGCCAAACAAATGACGAGCATAAAGGTAAAAAGTAACAATCATCATGAGAATAAAATATCTTATGCCAATCTCTCTAATTTCTCAACTAAACATGTATTTTTTTCCTTTTTGGCGCGTCTGGATAAACGCTACCATGACTTAACAGTTTAATGTTATCACAGATTCTATTCTATAGCTTTATAAGTAGAAATTGCTGCTTCAATGAGCATCTCAGCTGAATATAGTTATTTTATCATTTATTAGGTGTATATTGGTTGTACATATAACAGATATAACTATATTTGAGGCGCGGTCTCTTATGCTCTCTAGCCTATACCCACTGTTCAATCCCTTGTGAGGATGGAAATATATCGACATTCGTTTTAATAATGGTAGTAATTTGTGTAATACCATTTAATCCAATATCTATTAGCATCTAATTTCTCAATCAGAATTGTGTAGACAATTATTTGTTTATTTAAGCATAAATAGCACCAAATCTACACATCATATGCATAAACTGGATAGATATTTTCAGATGGAACTGCATTATATTATGGGAAAACTTCAAAAACCTCCCCTGTGGTTTCATAGTTTCTCACTTTGCTCCCCTGTGGTTTAAAATGTATCAATTTGCTCTCCTGTGGTTTCCTTTTTCTCTTTTTCTTATCAATTTCATTATTTTTTTTTTCTTAAATCAGTGATAAAGTTAAAATTAAAGGGCACTAAAGTGAATATTTGATAAATCTAGATGGGTATCTGAAGTTTTTTGTATATAATTTAATGAAATATTAACAAAAAAGCTATCGAAAAGATAAAAACGAAACCACAGGAGGGCAATTTGATACATTTGAAACCACAGGGGGCCAAAGTGAGAAGCTACGAAACCACAGGGGGGGTTTTTGAAGTTTTCCCTTATATTATCTTAGAAGTAAATAACGAAAGAATACATGAGAGGAGCTTTTTGAAAAATAACATTGCGTCTTCTGTTTGGTTCTCTGGTTGTTGCAGAATAACTTTCGAACTATTTGTTTTCCATTTTTCCGATAAGAACTAAATTTTGATTTGCAGAATCGGACCGACAAAATAGCGGAAAGGCATCCATATTGGGCGACACTACTCGAATATTGCGCGATCTCCTTTCTCAAGTGGAGTGTCTCAGAAAGGAAAATGCTGCTCTACAGACCGAATCTCGCTACGTAAGTTCTTTGATGTGATGTTGTGCTGGATTTTCATGGTATCACTATGCTCTAAATGGTCGCCGGTGTAGATGCTGACAATTTGTAATTAGGTAAATATGTATGGAGACCCCTCAACTATAAGCTATTCTGAAACAGACGCCTGAACTTTTTCTTTTTTGGATTGAGAACCCTCACCTTTCATTTACTTTTATAACTACATGCAAAATCAATAACTGTCCTAAAATTTTCGACCTATTCGGGACAGTAGTAAAATGCAGGGTTAAATTGATGCAACTTTTTATGCGTAAGGGTAATTGAGACACGGGCGAGCGAATTTGTACCCTTTTTTCATTTCTTCTTTAATTTAGCCGAGTCTTTAATCACCATGCATTGGATATTTGACAATAGGAATTGACCCTTCTGTTTTTTTTGCATCAAATGGGAATTCTAACATAATGCTCATGAGCAGGTAACTACAGAAAAGAACGAACTAAAAGACGAGAACACGGCACTCCAAACCCAAATTACCGAACTACAAAACGAGCTTCAGGCAAGAATGGGCTATGATCATCCGGTATGGACCAACCGCACAGATTCTCTAAGCCGTCTCGCCACCCCTCACCCTGCAATTTCGATCCAACCGCCCCACCACCACAACCGCCATCACCCCCAGCCACTGGCGCAGCCTCCGCCTGCCGTTATCGGGCTGGTCTGCCCAACCCCGCCCCGAGAGCTCCAGCTCTTCCCGGTGTCGGAGCCAGCACGGGAGGAGGGCGAGGCGCCCTCCAACGTGAGGCGGCCGCATGCGAGATACCCAGCTTCATTGGATTCTTGGCCAGGGCAACTGCTTCATACTAGCCTTGTAGTAACAAGAACACCAGATGAGCAATGTAGTAGTAGTGGCCTTACTCTCACAACCAACACTCTGGAAGAGAACCCTAGATAACTGATCTAAAAAGAAAACCCAGGCTTGTTGTCATTCATGTGAATAGAGACCTGCCATTTTGAGTTATGTAATTCGGTCTTCATGCAGATTGAGTTTCTATTTTGTATCTTCAGGTATCTGAATTCTTTTTGTTTCATCGGTGAAAATAATATTTGCTGAGATTTTAATCACTGATATGTTTACAAAATATAACTGGATATGAGGTGGGAGAAGTAACTGGACATGGACATGAAACCCCATGTGAAAAATTGGGCATAGGAGCTTTTGTTTAGGTTAGAAATCAAATTTGGATCTGGATTTTACAATTCACACACACTAGCACAGAGTAGTTTACAGAAAAATATATACAACACATAATTGCGGTCGTAAGTGTCAACATTTGAAAAGGCAAACACATTTTAAATTCATATGCAGTGCAAAGGTATGCAAGTTCTTTGAAGTTTCAATGTAAATTATCAACATTTTTAGGGCATCAAAGCACATTAAAATTCAAGCAGGAAATGTTTTAGCCCATAAGATTGAACCATGCAATTTTTACAGCTCAAATTATAAATAATCCGGTGCTTACATCATCAAGCCTAGTTAAGTAAATTCCTCAGAAAAGGAAAAAAAAAAAGAAAAGAAAAGAAAAGAAAAGAAGGCACTGATGATGAAGCAATAATTATGATCACTACATTAAGCTAAAACACTACCAAACATCAATACATTAACTTCTACAACTTGCAAACACAGAAAACTCCAAGCTTCCTTCTGCTCGCGGACTGCGTGAAACCACCTAATTTGGTTGCAGCTTTTCCGCCTGAAAAGTGCGTCTTAAAATCAGCTTCAGGAAGTAGCCGATGAACTCCATAAAAATGTTAGTCTCCTTTATTAACCGTCAAGCACTATCGCTCCCGCCGACCCAATACTGCTTAACAGCGTAAAGTATCTTCTCGGGGACAAAAGGGCCGTCCTCGTGATCCGTCATCTTCGTGTTCCATCTCATCCCACTAATTACTTTATTTACTTTAATCAAGACGTCGACATTATCTCGGAATATAACTGCACCTTCTGGGCGCAAAATCCGATCCATTTCTAAGAGAATGTCTTCCATTTTGCACCTAAATTTAACACGGACCAAGTACGAGAAATTAGTAAAAGGACAATTTCCTGCATCCAACAATGGGGTCACCCGATAGTAATAGCAACAACCCCAATAATACTAAGGCTTAATTGCAGGACAATCCCCTATAAATATCATATCACTTTGCCCATTAGAAGATACAGGATAACCCTTATTCTACAAGCTTTGTCAGTGTTAGTGAGATGATCTCTATCACTTTGCTGATGGATCAATGATGTTGGTTGTACTCATGTAGGTTTCAAATTTCAGCGGGCAATGTGGAAATAATGATACTTACAAGGGGGTCTCCTGAATTTCAAACTAACAAAAATAACAAAAACAACTAGTATGTTCTTTCAATCAACTCTGTTTTGGGTAAGATTCCTTGTCAAGCCAAAAGCCATCATGTCTTATCTCACTATTTCCTCTATTGCCATTGTTTGCAAGATAATGGATTTACTGATCATATAATTAACATCAAAGCTTTGTGATTTCGATATATTATTATTATTATAACAGCTTGAAATGTAAAGAGTGTCGAGCTGCGCATCAACTTACTTGTTCTGGTACAAGCTGAAGACACCATTGGCATGTATAAGGTCGTAAGTCCTAGGATAAGTTGAAAATGCTTCACACCTAAACCAAGATGAATACATAAAGAACCGCTCAGTACTGATTATAATACATAAAAAAGAAGCCTTGTGCAAAAATAAAAAAAATAATGCAAAAACTGGGTATATATCATTTTGTGAATTTTGTATTACATTCTGATTACGAGTATAAGAATCAATTATATTTCTACAAAATTATAGAAGAGAAATCTCAACATCAATAAAACATTAGCACTTTTTCATATTTTATGGGGAAGGTAATGCAGGAGTTTCTAATTAATCGAGAAGCTATAAGCAGGTTTTGACTAGGGAGGGGACAAAAATGCAAATGGTGATATCCCAAGAAGCTATCTGTATTTTAATCATTTTAAGAGAGAAGGGGAGTGTTAAATATAAAAATATTTAAACACCGTTCTCTAACAAACAGCTTAAGCTTTTAGAGTACAACGGTTGTTTCACATGGTATCACAGCAGGAGGTCCTTAGTTCGAGTCATGTTAGGCTCCAAGCATATTAATTTCCTCCCATTTAATTCAAGCCCACGTCATGGGCCAATTAAAAAGTCTTGAGTCCAGATGTGAGGGGGAGTGTTAAATATAAAAATATTTAAACACCGTTCTCTAATAGCTTAAGCTTTTAGAGTACAACGGTTGTTTCACAGGGAGTAAACTTAGCATAAGGTGAAAATAAATACCAATCATGATAAATGCCGATCAACCCTCGCTCGTAGATGACACCCAACGTAGATGACTCGGCAGCAGTGGGCACAACATTCATAACCCATAGTTTTGGGGACTCAATTGCGGCAGCGAAGCTTCCCACGCCAGCATTCATGTCCATTATGTTGCGATACCGTCCCGTGTCAAGTAACTTATTGACTTTCTTATAAGCCTGAACATGCTTTTGCCACAACGAATTCTCCTTTTGAAATGACTCAACAGAAAAGCTGCGGACGGAACCACTGGCTATTCGAGGAGGGACAGCATTTAGCCTCTCTGGAAATGGCCTCAGTTCGCCCCCCGCAACTTCTTTGGGAGTGCTAACCTCGGGATAACGGCTTATGCAAACCTCCATTTTCTTGTACCTGAAGTCATAAAAGGAAATATAAGAAAAAAATATACATGTATATATGTCCCTGCAATACTATGTCTGAAGTTTGCTTACATACCTGACCGTTGATTATTTATTATTTCAACCATAATTGCAGCTTTTTTAACTGTATATTCTGTAGCCCTAATAGAATATTCTGTAATTTGATAGAATAATCTGTTACTTGTGAATTCTTTTTTCCACAGAAAGCGCTAAATTTTGACCGTATTTGACAGGAAGTTACTAAAATAAAATATAACAAAAGGTCTGGTAATGAGATCGAAGTAATTAAATGTAAGGATTGTAGTCATGTAGTGTCTATACCTTTTAACCTATTTTTTGAAATTTGACAACGTACAAAATGGTAGCCAAGTATTAACTCTCACCAGACATCATCAGGGTTTGTCGATTCACACATAGGAACACGTGGCTCATCTTGCCTCTCTGGACAAGAATCGGTATTTATTCTTTTTCTCCATATGGCAATCTCAGCAATCTCGGTAACCTTTTCCCAGCAAAGAAGTTTAGCAAAATCCTCGATCTTCCTCTGTTCCTCCTCGAGATCCTCCTTTGTACGCTGCCACGACTGGTAGTGAGTCTTCCAGTTAATGGGCGGGCCCGAAAGCACCCAGTAACCACCAGGCCTTAAAACTCTATCGACTTCCATCATGTACATTCCATCTTCAAAGACAAGAAAAGCAAATTAGTAGAGTAAACGTTGCACATCAACAAATTACATTCGATGGACCATTTTCCCTTCTTTGGATATATATTATATGCAACCTACAATAAAGGAAAAGACAACAACCAGACAATTTAACTTAAGTTAAAACATGAAGCAGCATCCTCACCATTTTCGCCCCAAGGAATCAAACACCGTGAACAGTGGGCCATATCGAAGGCTCTAGAAGGATATGGAAGCTTTATGGATCCAAGAACACCAATAACTGCGGGCACACCTCTCTCAAGTGCAAACTGGACCTGTGCCTCATGAGAGTCTCTTGGTGCAAATGACATGGCTAATACATTCCTTTTCAATAGGTAAGCTCCCCAACTTGCAACCTAGAAGTAAACAAAATAACCAGAAGCGATTTCAACAAAAATGTCTAATTTCAGAAAGCTAATTTATTATGCAGAAGTGCCGCTTTAGTAAAAGTTGTTTGAAGAATCACTAATAGGTTCTCAATAGCTTTTCGCTGTAGCACAAGCAGAATTTTCAAACCAGATCTTCTGCTTTCCAGGCACAAAAGCTCATTTTAGCAGCGTGCCACAACCAACAGCTCTGAACTTCTTGTTACCTAAGTGGCTGGTTTCTGGAGCTTCAGCTTTCTAAAGCAAAGAAGCTGTTTCAAAAGCCAAGGCAATAGATATTTAAAACACAATAAATAGCTCTTGTTTTTATAATGACAGATGTTAATAGCATTAGAGATCAAAGAAGATTAAAACTTCACGTACCCCACAGCCAGTGTCGAGCGCAGTTCTCACCGTCCCATTAGCAATAGGAATAACCGAAGCGAGCTGGTCAATATACTTATCTGCACCTTGAGGAAATTGCGTCCCACCACCAGGGAACCTAAACACATTCCCCTCAAACTGAACCCAATTCTGAACCGCCTTCTCCACCGTCAAGCTCTTATAAGGCGCATTAGCAAATGGAACATAGTCGCGGCTCTTAGGCCATGGAAAAGGAGCAACATATCCCTTAGGGGCCGGAATAAGACAATAAAGCTTCTCCTCCTCCGGAGGACAGTGCCTCTCCCTATAGATCATATTGTTCCTAGGGAAGGTCATGGCCCGCCTTTGATCTTGACAAGGAGTGTAATCAGTGTAATGGTCATCACATGGTTTGAAAGTTTCCGTTTCCGAGTTATTAACACTCTTGTCAAGGTTGGCTACGCTATGATGGGTCTCGAAATTTAGGTTTGTCGAGACGGTGCATTCGGTTTGCTTAGTGATTGCAAGAGCTATGCTATCCCCCTTTCCGAAACCACTCTTTTGCCAAGCACCCAATACATAGAAGAAGCAACAGAGACCAACTACAATAATAATGGATAAGGAACTTCTAGTCCTGTTGTCAGCTGAATTCCCTTTTATAGCCATTCTTCACCTAAAAAGATTTTTGTCATCAAAGAGAGCATTATATCATATTTTCCGATGAATATGATTACATTTTTTGAATATTATAAGTTCCAAAGTTTGAATTTAAATTTTTTGTTTGGATTAAGGACTAAGTTTATGGCTGATCTGTTACTCATTCATATTTCTGTTTTCGACAATCTCTATTTTCTGTTGATTTCAGTTCCTACAATCAAGGGATGGACATTTTGCACAAACATATTTCAAATGAAGAATTCGGAACCAGAGTGAAATTTTTTTTTAAAAAAAAAATCACCACTTTCCACTTCTCGAACTCAATCAGCTTTGATGAAAGAAATTACCACTTACCAATCATCTACAGAATTAGCAGAAGCTTACAATTAGTGCGTAGGATTAATCAGTAAATATTCAAATTAATCCTTTATAAGTAAAATAGAGATTGAAAAAACCTTTACTCGATCTAATTTAAGAACTTCCATATGATGGACAAATATAAAAGCAAAGGTGGCGCCTTTTACAACGAAATTCTCCAATTCACCTAAATTGATAATTAGAAATTGAATCAACCCAAATCCACGAACCACTAGAACGAGTACAAAATTAGTTCACATAAACCATGTCAAAATGGACGATTTAAACTTCAATTTCTTCCAAAAAGCAGATTTTTTTTTTTTCGAGGATGCTGAATATAAAAATATAAAACACCATTCTCTCTATAAGCTTAAGCTCTCAAAAAATGGTTGTTTCACATAATTTAACAGAAAACAAATTCGAATCCCTGTTGATTCTTACGATGAAAATGATGAAAATGACATGAAATTCTACAAATATCAGCAAATTACTGCAGAAAACGACACAATTCAGCTCAAAAAAAAGAGAAAAAAAAGTGCGAAATTGAGATCAAAAGAGATCGAGAGAAACGTTGTTAGGGGATCAATCGATTCATACCGACTAAGGCGAAGACGATGAAGAAGAAACGGATCTCAGATCCACCGACACATCAATCGAATCCACTCACACGCCCATCGGGTAGTGGAGAAACCCTAAATTCTCTCTCTCTCTCTCTCTCTCTCTCTCTTTCTCTCTCTCTCATTTTATAGCTAAAGCCACTATCGAGAAGAGGGAGGGGCAAAAATGTACGAGACCCCTTACATTATTGAAAATTCTGAAAACCGCTCAACAAAATGCTTGGACGCCGCTCACTACATGCTATTTTTAAAATATGCCCTTAAACTTTAATTTTAAGTATTTTAAAAAATATATAAAGTTGAGGCGCAATCTTAAAATTTTGTATACTTGAAGGGTCTCAGTGCATATTTACCTATCTCTTTCGCGTATCACTTTGAACATTTCTACGCGACTCCGTATAAGTACGGCCCCTCGATCCAACGGACGAGTCCATACAAAACATATGCGACCTATTTCTGATCGTCCGATCGTCCAACTCAACGGCTACGGATCCACGGCATACAAATCTCTATGCGGGGACGAGCAGCGACATTTATCCTTCAATGACACCGACACACGGTGTTCTTTATTGGGGGGATAGAGTTCGTACGTGGCCAAAAGATACCATTTAAACGTACCCCTAACTGTCCCCCAATCATATTTTCAGGGGCATTTTGGTAATTTAATCATATTTTTACTCTAATCCCACGCAACGTCAATTTTTTTTCTTAGTTTTAAAAATAAGACTAAATTAGGAAAAAAAATTTATAAATATTTTTTTTAACCTTTTCATTCTCAACTTTCAAAAATCTATAATTTACCACTTAATATTTCAAGTTGTTACATTTACTCTCTTTTCCTGTAAAACAGCCATTGTACTCTAAACCTTTAAGCGGTTAGAGAATAGTATTTATATAATTTTATATTTAACACTCCCCCTCACGTCTAGACTCAAAAGACTTTTTGCAACACCCATGACGTGGAATTGAATTAAATGGAAGAAAATTAATAATGCTAGAAACCTGACATAATTCGAACTCAGAACCCCATACTCTGATACCATATCAATCAATCGTTGTACTCTAAACCTTAAGAACCGTTGTAGTCTAAAAGTTTAAGCGGTTAGAGAACGGTGTTTATATAATTTTATATCTAATATTTTTCGTCAAGATTTCATCACTATTCCGTCTATTTCTCATAATTTACACCGAAAATATCATTCAAAATAACATATTTAAAAAATTATTTTTTTCTTATAAAAGATCTGGTTAGTTTATCATCTACATTAATGTTGTATCTTTTGAAAAAATTTCTCAAATTTTAAGAAGATAAAATATAAATTTTTAAAAATTAAAAAAATCTCTGTATTTTAGTCTAAAAATAACTCAATTTTTAGTAAAACAAATGAAACAATTTATTTCAGAACCAAACAGTAAGTGTACGAAATGTTTGTTTTGATGCGTGCATAAAATTAATTAAAAAAATTATTTCACGAATATCAATGTATCAATAGATAGATGGTGACATGCTCTATTGAGCTAGTGATGAACTTGCATGCACCGTTAGTTAAAAATTAATGTCGAAAAATTAAAATCAAATTCGATGAATATTTTGCTCGTACATGTCAAATAGGCTAATCTTTGTTTCTATTTCGCCTTAAAATTATGTCAATTTTAACGGGGCATTTGAAAGTTCAAAATAGCTGAAAATTTCCACTGTAGTGGAAACTAAAAAATATAATTGGGGGGACAAAATGCGGATATTCTAATTCCGTGCTTCTGATTTTGTTATATAGGGAAGTTCTTGAGAGGAAATTATTATAATGCCTCCTCAAACGAGATTTTGCATATATCGCTCCATCAAAAGGTTAGTATACCCTACAATTGGGCCAAGAAAAATCAATTGTACGTGTTATTTGTCGAAGTGCTGGCTCAGAAGTGCTATTATCAAGGTTTCTCTCGAGAAATCAGAAGTTCGAAACCTAATTTTCACACCATATAAACTAGAAGTTCAAAATTTGTTAATTATTAAATATTTTATTAAAAATAGTTGTTGCTGAAAATAGAAGCAAAAGCCATATATATATATATATATATTATATATATAGAGAGAGAGAGAGTGAGTGAGGCTACTATGTTATTGGAAGCACGGAGCCTTCCGTGCTTTCAGCTCGTTTTTGATATTGCGACTTTCGAATCGTCGATCGGCACCGTTAAACTTGATCTAGAGTATTTGAAGTACCTAGAAAATAAATTTTATGATTTTACGATATCATTTGCCTAGTGAACGACGGGGCTCAAAATCAACGGCTGAAAATAAAAATCTTACAAAATGTAATAATATGACATTAAAATTTTAAATCAAAGATATTGATCTTGTTTTATATAGTATAAAGAATTTTCTATCAAAATTTCACGTGATTTGGATATTTCTACACCGTTAAACTTGCAAACGACTCACTACGGCCATTGAAATTTGTTGATTTTGAGCATATTCGATCACTAGGCAAATGACATCGAAAAATAATAAAATTTATTTTCTAGGTACTCCAAATACTCTAGATCAAGTTTAACAGAGCCGATCGACGATTCGAAAATCGCAACATCGAAAACAAGCTGGAAGCACGGAAGGCTCCGTGCTTCCGATAGCATAGTAGCCTCATTCTATATATATATATATATATATATATATATATACTCGACCGTCTCTAGTACAAGTAGCAAATAATTTGATGATTGATACTCGAGATTTCAAGTTCAAATCCTAATTAATTCACAATTCCAGCTTTAAGTTTATTTCAAAAAATAAAATAAAGGCACACATAATATATAACTGTTACAAAATATCACAAGTCTACACTACAAATAATTAATCATAAATATATTTTTCTTTCTTAAAACCACCTTGACTTAGTTGTCACATTTCCTCTACTCTCCTTCACTACTTTTATGTATCAACTATTATAAGTATATATTAATTATTGTATATATATATATATTTGTTCAACTAGATGGACCTGCAGTACAAATTTTATTTTATTTTATTTTTTTTGCATAAGCAGTTAAAAAAAAGTCAAAATTACTTCTTTAAAGGACTTTCATTTGCTGAGAAAATGATTCAAATTTAAACTCTTTTCGAGTCAGCTCCTCTCCGGCGGTTTCGGCGTGTGACGATCGTTCGCGCCCGATCCCGGATAGTCTTCGATCTCTAAATCCATCCTCCCGAATCCGCGGAATTCGATTTCTTCGAATCGATTTCCTCGCTTGCTGACCTGCTCATTTCAAAACAAATCATAAACTCAAAGTTCACCAGAAACATCTTGTTTTTGAAAAACAAAAGTGAAAACTATTCTCACCTTTAACGTAATAAAAGAAAAGAAAAAAGAAAAGGGCTAGAGATTTTACGAAGGTGCTATTTCTGTGCAGCTGTTTACTGAAACACTTGTATCTATTTTTTATTACAGCAGCAGAAACTCATTTTAATTTTTCACTATTTGAAATTTAGTATATCATTAGATTTCTTTTTCCTATTCTAGTTTAACTATAAATATTTCAGAATAAGCGGTTTGAGAAAAATTTGTATTGTTTTGTATTAATATCTTTAACTATAATATCATCTCCTAAGGAAAAAAGAAAAAAAATTGTCTATTTTGTGATGCAAAATAATACTTACTACTTCCAAAGTATACATAGTTACATAAGCTACAGTGATTTACACAAAGTAAACTATTTTAGTCCTTTTTTAAAAAAATTTAAAAAGAACTTTTTTTCTATCAGAATTAGAAATGTTAGACCTTTTTATTTGTCAAATACTCTACTAAAGATAATTGTTATAGAAAACAGAAGCAAATGGGGGACACACGCTACAAATTTCTCCATCAAAACGTAAATTAGAATAAAATATTTCAACGAAAATTTTAAGAAACTTCTTTTTCTATCAGCATGAGAAATTTAGACATTTTTATTTGTCAAATACTCCATAAAGATAACTATTATAGAAAGCAGAAGCAAATGCGAGACGCAAGTGAACATTATAAATTTCTCTTTCAAAATGTAAATTAGGATAGAATATTTCAAGTATTATATTAATAGAATATTTTAAGAAACTTCCTTTTCTATCAGAATCAAAAGTTTTAGACATTTTTATTTGTTAAATACTTTACTAAAGATAATTGTTATAGAAAGCAGAAGTAAAAGGGAGATGCAAGCGGACACTATAAATTTCTCCTTCAAAACATAAATTATGATAGAATATTTCAAGCATTATATTAATAGAATATTTTTAAAAACTTCTCTTTCTATTAGAATAAGAAGTATTAGATATTTTTATTTATCAAATGCTCCACTAAAGATAACTGTTATAGAGAGTATAAGCAAAAGTGAGATGCAAGAGGATACTATAATTTTATCTTTCAAAACGTAAATTAGGATAGAATATTTCAAGCATTATATTAATAGGGATGCAAATGGATCCGGGTTGGTGGAGCTCCGCCCCGATCCGCCCCGAATGGGATGGTAAGTGGGAACAAAAAATATAAAAAAATATAACCCGCCCCGAATCCGCCCCGATCCGCCAAGTAAATGGAGCGGGAGGTGGGAGACTCTTTTCTTCCTTCAATCCGCCTCGATCCGTCAAAAATCCGGCTCCCGCCCCGATCCGCTCCGAATGGAGCGGTAAGTGGGAGCCAAAAATAAAATGAAAAGTAACCCGCCCCGAATCCGCCCCGCCCCGATAAGAAATGGAGCAGGAGGTGGGGGAACTCTCCCGCCCCCGAATCCGCCCCGTTTGCATCCCTAAATATTAATAGAATATTTGAAGAAACTTCTCTTTCTATCATAATCAGAAACATTAGGCATTTTTATTTATCAAACGCTTCACTAAACATAACTATTATAGACAGCAGAAGCAAAAGTGAGACAGTACAAGCAGACATTATAATTTTCTTTGTAATGCTAGTTGATTTACTCGAGACCCAAGTTCGAATCCTAGTTGATTTACATTTACAGCTAAGTTTATTTCTAAATGAAATAAACGAAGCGGGTAACATGCTACCTATCTCTCAAAAAAAAAAAAACAATTTTCTTTGTCAAAACGTAAATTAGGATAGAATATTTCAATCATTATATTAATATAATATTTCAAGAAACTTCTATTTTTATCAGAATCATAAATGTTAAACATTTTTATTTGTCAAACACTCTACTAAAGATAATTGTTATAGAACGAAAGCAAAAGCTGAATAAAAGCAGACACTATAATTAATTTTCTCTTTCAAAACATAAATTCGGAAGAAGACTAAATTTAATTGTCTTCAAACATTAATTGTTAAACTTGAATTTCAGCTATAAAACAGAAGAAGAATTATTGCATCTACAAAAATTGATTCACCTGAGTTGTGCCACTTGAAGGTGGAAAGCCTTTCTTCACCATTCTTTGAGACCCTGAATTGGTAGCTAACATTATAGATAGAGAATTATGAATGACCAGTAAGTGAGTAGAGGTAAATTTTTTCTTTTTTTGGGAAAAAAAAACATTTTAGAGAATTACTTGTTGAAGGTATTGCATGGGAGGAGAAGATGAGATAAGAGAAGCAAAATAGAAGCAATAGCAAATGAAGAGATGCAACTCTTTCCATGTCCTCTCTCTCTCTTGGATCTCTTTCTCTCTCTATACCATTTGTTAGCATACAATAAAAAGAGACATGAGTTGATCTCCTTTTATGAAGGCTCTTATCATGGAGAGCAAAGTCCAAAAAAGAAAAAAAAGCTAGGAAGGAAACAAAACTTCTTATTAATGCAATTGGCTATGTACCTAACATCACTCTCCCCCACTAAGGTTAGTGCTACACTTTAATTATATAGTAGGGCCCATTCTCTCATTTAAATATCTTCACAATGACCAAAATGCCCTCTTTATGATAAATTAAGGACTAAATTATAAAATTCTCTCTTGCACTTTATTCTGTGTTTCAGTTATCCTCTTATGTAAAATTTCGCTTTAATTTGAACCCATCGTGTATTTCGCCACATATTGTGTCAAACAGGTCTAAATTTTTTTATGATTGCTGGAACAAGTAAGAGAGTAATAATTGTTATATCTTATAAAGGAATTAAGAAAATCTCTTTTATTTAAGTTTACATATAGATGAAGTTTTGAATCTGAATCTAAGGATAGAGATGAAGTTTTGAATCTGAATCTAAGGATAGAATATCCCAACTTTTCTAATCTATATATTTAAGTTATGGTTTAAGTCGAAGCAAAATTACTTCTGCGCAAGAAAGTAATAAAGACAAGAGACAAAGTGCAAGGGAAATCTTATAATTTAGCCCAAATAGAGATACCATCAAGGTGAAACAAAGGGGTAGTTTGGTAATTTTGTGTGCAAAGCAAAGAGGATATATATGAACAAAGTACACAGACATATGATGGGTTAGTGGATAGGTATTGTGAGGTGTTTGATATATATATATTTATGAGCAAGGAGACACATGTAGAGTAACAGCCCTTTGGTGGTGGGAGGAGATCATAAGAGGCAAGATATGGGAGGAGAGTGGTGAGTGGTGCACCACCATAGTTAGTGTGGTGTGACATGGTAATGCATGTGTATTAATGATGATGATGATGATGATCTAGGACATTTGCTTCTTTGGAAAGCTTGCTAACTGGCTCAAGTCAATATATATAGTGGTGGTGTTTGTGTCAAAAGCACTTGTCACATATAGTAAGTTGAACTAACTTTCACTTGGTTGGAGCTATTTAGAAAAGTGCTAAGAAAGTATAACTGTTTGGAAAAGCACTTATCAATTATTTAGGGTTATTTTTTTGGCTTTGTAGAAAGATTATATTGCGTAGGATGAAAAAATACGATAAAATAATATTTTGTTTGTTTCTATGCGTAATATCACGTAGTGCAAATTGCAATAAGTTAGTTACGATATGTTTACTGATATTCTATAAAAAAAATAGAAAAGCATATTTTTATAAGCCGCCGTCATAACTCTGTTTTATTTAATAACATTAGATGAGTCTCAATACCAAGCAGGCTTTTGATAGCTTATATTTTGCCGATAAAAATGCATAGTAGCTAGCTACTTATTATAACTTCTATTTTATTGGAACCATTAGAGCATCAATTGACTTTTCACTGCATTAATAGAAGTTTTTACTTATTTATTTATTTATTTTTGCTTGAGTGGTAGCTTCTTCTTCTCTATCAGACATTAAGCTTCTTCTTAATTTGTTGACTCAGAGGATTTATTGTGCATTTTAATATGCACTCACTTGACTAAGTCAATTAAGACAAGTCATATTTAAATATTTGAGAAATTAATATTATATAACAAATGCTAATTTATATATAGATTAATGGCTGATGCATGAAAATTTTCAGTTGTGCATGCACTCCTATAAATTATTATGAATATATGCAAATAATATAAGTCTGATCTTCTAAATTATGATAACTATTTCATGTATGTAACTTACCTAGTTAAGGTATGCCCTATTTAGATTTAATTATTTAATCTCTAAAAATTTTGATCTTTTTTTTGACATAATTTGTGCGCACTGCTTGTTTTATTGTAAATATATATAGTCATGCAAATCACATAATTTAATATGAAATCAGATGGAGAAGTTTGAGAAAAGAGTGTAAAAATAAAGTAAAAAAATAATTAGAAAAAGCAGGTGTCTGGAAATTTCAAGTGAAGCATCAACACCTTTAAACTAATACATAAAATTATAAAAAGTACATTTTTGGGGTTTCCCTGTTCAATACATATGCATAAAGTTGTCAAGCAAATTTTTACAAGAATAGAAAAAGATTGTTTATCCTAAATTCCACTACACCACATGTCCCCATCATCTTAGATATTATATTTTTATTTCTTGGATTCTATTTTAGTTATTATTATTATTATTATTGTTATTGCCTCTAGAAGCCTTGAGATTGAAGCAAAGGCAACACCCCTCCACCACTCCACCATTGCTTGGTTGTGTTACATTAATGTCTATAAGATTAAATAATAATAATAATAATAATGTAAATGGTCCTATTATTCTTTGGCCATTGATTTAGACAAAGGTCAAACTTCTTTTTGACAATGGAGAGGAGGACAAGTATTAATGACCCCTCCACTCCCTATCATCATTTTGTTTGATTTTTTTGCACAGTAATATTGATAATAATAATAGTAACTTGTAGGTAAAATGCAGAGAATTTATCTAAATTATGGACTATTTTTAATCGACTATCTAATCATTCAAAATTTTTATTTTACTATCCAATCTTTTAATTTATTTCATTAATTTGAGTCAGTCAATAATACTTTAATTTTAAATTTTAAGTTAATTATTTACTTTAATGACTTATAGTTACAAAAATTATATAAAGCATACTAACAAAAGCTGTAAAAATAAACGATGCATTCAACTTTTGAAGTGAAAGAATCGTTGACTAACTCAAATTAAACAAAGTGAAAGGTTCCATGGTAAAATCAAAATATTGAAAGATTGTACCTAACTCAAAATGGTCTGTAATTCAAGTAAGTTCTGCACATCTTTATCTAAAATAAATCGTTCAAATGATTCAAATTGGTTTGTGCTGTATGAGAGCTCTGTGGCAAGAAGCAAAATTTTGGAGATAGATTACAAGGAACCACTATATAGAGAGAGAGAGAGTTGAGCTAGAATACTATCGGTAGCTAACGAGCTTCGTTGCCACCCATTTATTTTCGATGACGGAATCTCCAAATCGATGATCGACACCGTTGAATATGATCTATACCACTTGAAGTATTTAGAAATCAAATTTCATACATTTTCGATATTTTTCTCTTATCCATTGAGTGGACATAAAAATAAACGACTAAAAATAAATATTCTTTAAAAAATGATGATAGGAGTCTTGTAGTCAAGATCAAGAGTATAGATCTGGTTTTAAATAGTTTAAAGAATTTTCTAACAAAAATTCAATTGATTTGTATATCTTTACGCCGTTAAACGAGAAAACACCTCATATCAACCCTTAAAATTATCAATTTTGAAACATTTTTATCATTAGGCAAATGATGTCGAAAAGATTTAAAATTTGATTTCTAAACACTTCAAGTGGTATAGATCATGTTCAACTGTGCCGATCGTCGATTTGGAGGCTCTATCAACGAAAACAAATGGGTGGCAATGGAGCCCGTTTGTTATTGATAGTATTCTACCTCAACTCTCTCTCTCTCTNTCAAATTAAATAAAGTGAAAGGTTCAATGGTAAAATCAAAATATTGAAAAATTGTAACTAACTCAAAATGGTCCGAAATTCAAGTAAGTTCCGTACATCTTTATCTAAAATAAATCGTTCAAATGATTCAAATTGGTTTGTGCTGTATGAGAGCTCTGTGGCAAGAAACAAAATTTTGGAGATAGATTACAAGGAACCAGTATATATAGAGAGAGAGAGTTGAGCTAGAATACTATCGGTAGCCAACGGGCTCCGTTGCCACCCATTTATTTTCGATGATGGAATTTCCAAATCGACGATCGACACCGTTGAACATGATCTATACCACTTGAAGTATTTAGAAATCAAATTTCATACATTTCGATATTCTTCTCTTATCCATCGAGTGGACATAAAAATGAACGACTAAAAACAAATATTCTTTAAAAAATGATGATAGGAGTCTTGTAGTCAAGATCAAGAGTATAGATTTTGTTTTAAATAGTTTAAAGAATTTTTTAACAAAAATTTAATTGATTTGTATATCTTTATGCCGTTAAACGAGAAAACGCCTCATATCGACCATTAAAATTACAAATTTTGTAACCTTTTAATCATTAGGCAAATGATGTCGAATAGATTTGAAATTTGATTTCTAAACACTTCAAGTGGTATAGATCATGTTCAACTGTGCCGATCGTCGATTTGGAGGCTCTATCAACGAAAACAAATGGGTGGCAATGGAGCTCGTTTGTTATTGATAGTATTCTCTCTCTCTCTCTCTCTCTCTCTCTCTCTCTATATATATATATATATATATATATATATATAGACTGAGGCTACTATGCTTCTGGAAGCACGGAGCCTTTCGTGCTTCCAGATCGTTTTCTATGTTGCGATTTTCGAATCGTTGATCGGCTCCGTTAAACTTGATCTAGAGTATTTGAAATATCTAGAAAATAAATTATGCGATTTTTCGATATTATTTGCCTAGTGAATAAAGGGGCTCAAAATCAATGGCTGAAAATAAAAATCTTACAAAACGTGATAATATGACATTAAAATTTTAGATCAAAAATATTGATCTTGTTTTATATAGTATAAAAAATTTTCTATCAAAATTTCACATGATTTAGATATTTTTACACCGTTAAACTTGCAAATGGCTTACTACGGCCATTAAAATTATTGATTTTGAGCCCCTTCGATCACTAGGCAAATGATATCAAAAAATCATAAAATTTATTTTCTAGGTACTTCAAATACTCTAGATCAAGTTTAATGGAGCCGATCGACGATTCAAAAGTCGCAACATCAAAAATAACCTGAAAGCACGGAAGACTCCGTGCTTCCAAAAGCATGGTAGCCTTACTCACTCTCTCTCTCTCTCTCTCTCTCTCTCTCTCTCTCTCTCTCTCTCTATATATATATATATATATATATATATATATATATATATATCATCACCAACCATGCTTTAGAAGTAAGCATGAAGGTACCCAAATTATTGTTTTTTTTTTCTTTTTTAATTTTCTTTTGAGACATCAATTGATTTTACTTTGACTACAATGCAAGTATGTTGACAAAAGTTGAACCTTACAAGTTTCAACAATATATATATATATATATATATATATATATATATATATATAAAATATCTATATGACTACGCATTGAACTCATCAAAAGGAATATATATTTGGGGATCCCTCGTACTAAGGAAGTGTTAAAGATGAGTAGTATGGCTTTAGCTTGGCTCCTCCTGGTGCATTTCATCTTCTTAGGTAACCAAAAAAAAAAAAAGTGTTTCATTAATGTAACACATATATTTACTATATAGTTTTATTATTACAGTTATGAGTTAGGATTTCGATTACTAATTTTGTTGGTTTTAATTGTCTAAATGGTGGCTGTTATATATATATATATATATTTTTTACTTCGGAGGTGTTTGGTTTTCTCAAAAATAACCCACAAAATAATTTTATAGCCTACTAGAAAGAGTAGTTTTCTTTTTAAAAAAAACAGATTTTACGGAAAAAGTAGTGCTTTTATTTTTTGGATTTTTTTTTTTGTTTGGAAAAACAAAAGTTTGTAGAAAAAATAGTTTTTCATGAAAAAATTTTTTTTCCAAAAATTAATTTTTCGGAAACCAAACAACTTAACTTGTAGTTTTTCGGGAACCAAAAATTTTTTCCAAAAAATCAAACAGCCCCTAAAAGTAAACCATAAAGGTAGGGATTGAATTACAATTAATATCACATAATACACAAACTTAAAATAAATTGATCTCGATCCCGACAGATGCACACGTGGATGGCCAGGTCAGCTTCCACGTCANATAGTATAGTATGGAGGTGTTTGGTTTTCTCAAAAATAACCCATAAAATAATTTTATAGCTTACTAGAAAGAGTAGTTTTCTTTTAAAAAAAAAATTAATTTTTCGGAAACCAAACAACTTGTAGTTTTCCGGGAACCAAAAAATTTTTCCAAAAAATCAAACAGCCCCTAAAAGTAAACCATAAAGGTAGGGATTGAATTACAATTAATATCACATAATACACAAACTAAAAGTAAATTGATCTCGATCCCGACAGATGCACACGTGGATGGCCAGGTCAGCTTCCACGTCATCAACAAGTGCCCGTTCCGCGTGTGGCCGGCGGCGGCGCCCAACACCGGCCACCCCGTGATCGCGGACGGCGGCGGCTTCCTCCTCCAGCCGGGCCAGGGCAAGCAAGTCAAGGCCCCGCCGACGTGGAGCGGGCGGTTCTGGGGCCGCACCGGGTGCAGTTTCGGTTCGGATTCGGGTTCGGGCTCGGGCTCAGAACCTGCAGGTTGCCAAACTGGTGACTGTCAAGGCCTGCTTTCCTGCAATGGCACTATTGGGATGCCTCCAGCCACTCTTGTGGAGGTACTTCTAATTAAAATTTTTTCTTCTTTTTGTTTTCCAATAACACTTTAGATTGTTGTATATTTATTACTGACTAAAATAAGTTTTAACTTTCTGCCCAATAACAATAGGCTCAAAATACTAATAAATTAAATAGAATCACGGTTCATAATATATATTCAATTAATGGCAAGAGATCTAACAATAAAACTATCGTGTAGATATGTTGAGTCAGGTTGAAGCACGTGAGTGTCATAACTAAGATACTTTACTTCATTATAGTCCCTAATTCTTAAATGTAGCCTAATGTTTCGGTAAAATAAGTCTTTAAACGCGTAAAGAAAAGTAAAATAAGTCATTTTGTAGGTGAAGGGGCAAAAAAGTGGTTTATTATACAATTTATAATAAGATTTGTTCGATAGTAAAGAACATAGTAAGCATATGATAAATGTGGAACTACGAAAACTGAAGCACTTAACTGAGAAGTTAGTATAAAGACGCAATCACATTGTTATGATCGTATAAATACTTAGAAGCTTATTTCAGTCTTTCACTATTACAAATAGACTAAATAAGAACGAACTTGCAATCGAACTAGTACTTTTGTAACAATTTTCACATTATGATAAGACTTCGTAATATTTCCTGGTGCAGGTTTCACTGCAAGAGGACGAGAGCAAGCCCAGCTTTTACGACGTCAGCCTGGTCGACGGCTACAACCTGCCGATCGCCGTCTCGACCAGGCCGGCCGACCGCAACTGCCTGATCAACGGTTGCACGAAAAGCCCTAACAGCGTCTGCCCGAGAGAGCTGAGCGTCACGGACGGCAGCGGTGGCGCCGTCGTCGCCTGCAAGAGCGCGTGCTTGGCGTTCGATCTCGACGTGTTTTGTTGCAGAAACTCTTATGGAACGCCAGAGACCTGCAAGCCCACCATGTACTCCAAGATGTTCAAGGATGCTTGCCCCTCTTACTTTAGCTATGCTTATGACTCTCCCCCTCCTCTAGTGAACTGCTACTCAAAAGAGTATGTCATTACTTTTTGTCCCTCTAAATGGAGTGAATCACCTCTCTATGAGAGTGAAGAGTAAGTGTGGGGATTGAGTTTTAAATATACAAAATTAGAGTTGAACTGGATTGCTATTAATAGCAAATGAGTTCCGTTGCTACCGATTTGTTTTCGATGATAAGATTTCCAAATCGACGATCGGCACTGTTGGATATGATCTGTACCATTTAAAGTATTTAAAAATCAAGTTTCAAATCTTTTCGGCATCATTGACTTAATAATCAAAGTATTTCAAAATTTGTAATTTTAATGGTTGGTATAAAGCATTTTCTCGTTTAACTGCGTAAAGATATCTAAATTAATTAAATTTTGATTAAATTTTTTTAACAAATTATTTAAAAAATGATCTACACTCTTGATCTTATGAACAAGACTCCTATCATCTCTTTTTAAAGAAAATTTATTTTCAATCGTTCTTCTTTGTCTACTTGATAGACAAGGGAATAATATCACAAAAGTATGAAATTTGATTTTCAAATAGTTTAAATTGTTTAGATCGTGTTCAACGGTATCAATCGTTGGTTTGGAGGCTTCATCATCAAAAATAAATCGATAGCAACTGAGCCCGTCTATTATTAATAGCATTTCAGCTCAACTCCACAAAATTACTTATTATGCATAAGCTTTGTACATCATTTATATGTACGCACATTTGCTTAGAATAGAATGGTATAAATGGACTAATGTTGTTTGAGTTGCGAAGCAATACATCATGCTTATCATTATCATTAGTGTTTGCTATAATAACTTAGTGTTTATTTAGCCCGATTTTAAATAAATGTCTAGTTAAAAAAAAAAAAAACGGAAATTAATGATTTAACAAATGAGAAGTTTATATCTTGTGACTAAAATAGAATGTTTGAATCGGATGTAGAATCCCAAAATTAGAAACTCTTCGAAACTTTTGTTTTTACTTTCGGTTTCAAGCAATTTAAACGAAAAACAAAAGCGCCATGTTTGAATTTATTCAAAAAAGATATGTCGCATAAAATATTTATGATCGATCTACTAAAGTAGAAAATATAAATATACTTATTTTGTAGATAATAATTTATACTATGGAGATTCCAAGGCCATGCTAAAGAAGTTCTTGTGGGCTTCTTTTTTTTTTTTTTTTTTTTTTTTTTTTTTTTTTTTTGATGAGACTCCCTCTTAACTTTCACTAAATTTACTAAATTTAGTGGCGATTGCATTAAATTTGACCGTTGTTTTAGTATTTTCGCCGATAAAATGTTGATATTTCTAAGGGTTAATGGTAATAGCTAGCAAAGTGGTCAGGTTTAACAAAATTTCTAACTCAAATGACTTAAATAATCAAACTAAAATAACATAAAGCTCAAGCTCCAAAATTAAATTTAAATTTGAAGGGTCTATTTCAAGATCTACTAAAGTTGAGAGGGCCTCTTTACATTTTAGGGTTAATTTCATACATGTCCCTGAAAACATAATGAATAGTAAATATATTCCTACAAAATTCAATTTTTATATATTGTTCCTGCAAAAGTTTTGTTATTTTCAAATATATTCCTACCGTTAGAATCTGTTAGAAAAAGTTCCTGCAAAAGTCCTGCTGTTTTCAAATAAGTCCCTGCCGTTAGAATTTGTTAGAAAAAGTTAGTTAACCATAGATTAAATACTTAACCCTAGTTAGTTTTTGACATTTTTATCCCTTTATATTTATATTATACTAGTATGGCTTTTGGAAATTTATTTGTGATGACAAAATAGAAAATATAAACGGTTATCTAACAGTAACAAACTAGAGGGACGTATTTGAAAACATTATGACTTTTACAGTGGCAATAAATGAAAGTTGAATTTTGTAGGTATATATTTATTATTCACTGTGTTTGCAGAAACATGAATGAAATTAACCATACATTTAATATTAAACATTGGGGACCTTTTTGGGTGCGCACACCAAATTACCCGGGTTGTGATTTGTCAACCGGTTCCTCCACCTGTGCCACCACCCACTCGCGGAACTAATTCTGAACCTGGTGCACCACGTCATCTGTGGACCACCCAATCTCGCCTCGCTTCAGGTAATGAAATCGTTGCCCGGACCGGGTCCACGGTAGACCGATCTTCAAAAGCACATTTGTAGCGGTCCTAGTGCGAAATGTCGCATAACAAAGAAACGTCAACGCGTTAAACTCATAATAATTTATTTATTTTTCCTTACATAATAAATAGCTCTTTTATATTATTCATTTTTTTTAAATATTTCATCTTTTATATATATATATATATATATATATATATATATATATATATATATATATATATATATATATATATATATATATACTATATATANATTTTTTTTACATATTTTTATCATTCAATATTTTTTCTTTTGACAATGAATATTTATATATTATCTCTATTCTATTTACTAATATTTTATTGTTACAACAATTAATAATCGAATTTAAATTTAATTCAAATATATACCTAAATTTTAATATTATTTCATTTTAAATTTTTATTTACCTAAAATTTAGAGTTGAAATTTAATTATATAATTTAAATAATTTTTGGATATTAAATTTGAATTAGTAATTAAAATTTTTTATTAAGGTGGATCAAAACAAAATTTTAAATTTTGAATAAAATGTGAATTAATATTTCAATATTTTTAGTTTAAAACATATATTTAAAATTTGNAAAGAACAGAAATGTACTTTCATAGTTAGAAACAAACAGCGGAAGTGAATTAATTTTTTCCTAAACTTCACTTCAACCCAAAGTCCACTTTTATCCCAAGTCTACTTACATTGAAACAAACATGCCCCACACAAGGCTGTCACCCTTTACCTAGGGGTGAATACGGTCGTATTTTGGCGAAATCATATCCGTATTTATATTTTGCAAAGTTTTCGTTATCATATCCGCTTTAAATGAATTCGGATTTGTATTCAAGTCTTATTTGCTTTCACATATTATTCAAATAATATACAATAATGTGCATATATAAATATAGTGTAGAGCTCTTATGCTATCGGAAGTATAGAGGATTTGATGCTTTCGATTTTTTGACCATTCGATTAATAATTGTACGGTTAGGATAATTGCTGTCCCCCTAAGGTTGAGTGGTCTCCACTTGGTAATAGTATTAATCCAAAGATTAAAAATGATTAAAGGGACTGATTTAAGGGCCAAAAAGTTGGAAGCATCACATCCTCTATACTTCCAATAGCATAGTAGCTCTACTCTTTCTCTCTCTCTATATATATATGCTATTTATTACTGTAAATTATTGAGAAAAAATCAAGATATGTGGAACTGATTATTTCTTGCATGATATGGAGGACTAGATTTAGATTATATCTCATCTGTTATATCATATTTTTTAATCTAGACCCTCCATTTGCTGCCTATGGTGGTTTACTAAAATATACTCTAGAGGTCTCAAAGTGATTTTTTTTAAAAAAAATCATACATGGTTTACAACATTTAAAATAGTTTATATTTTTAAATAACACTATTACAAATTTCTCATAATATTATTTTTATAATATGCAGTAACGTATAGACCAATTTATATAGTATTTTAGATTGTATGTAATGTGTTTGATTTAGTCAATAGCTTCCATGTAATAGAAAGACAACTATCACGTCTTCTCTAAAGAATTTTTCATATTAGAAATCTAAATTTTAAAAATAGATAAAATTATTATTTTGAATGCTATTTTCATCTATATTATTTTTTTTTAAAAAAATTAAAGACTAAGGCCTAGTTTAGTATTATATTTATTTTCTATTTTAACAGAATTTGATATAGCAAGAGTGTGGGAGTGGACAGTAAATTACTTGAATTTTTTTATCTAAAATATTTATTTGGCAATAAATTTTTTTTTGCTTCTATTTTTTTCTAAAAATATTATGTATTGTTTGATGGGATGTATTGTACTAAACTTATAATAATGAATTTTTTAATAATGATTAAATTATATAAAATTATAGTTTTAAAAAATAAAAAAAATGACACAGATATCGAAGCAACATTTCAGTGGTTAAATACACCAAAGTTGAAATTCCACGCTCCCTCCTCAGCTGACGTGGTGGACCGGGTCCACGAAGTTTCCTCCACGTGGAGGAGGAACGACCACCACCCGTGTTTTCAGCCCATCATCATCGATCACACCCGTCCGGTTTCCATCAGACGGCTAATATTCCTCCTGGATTCGTTATACTGCGTGAGACGATTCGCCTCCCTCGAACCGTGTATCACCAACTCTTGTTGAGGAAGACGACGACTCTGAAACCCTCCATTCAAAATACAAAACACGAACCAAAAAGCGAAAAAGAAGAGGATACAAAAAGAAAGAAAAGATCCTCGAAGATGAGATTCTCTGCGTTTCCTCTCGATCTCGCGAATGAATTGAGACGCGATTGAGGCGAAGATCCCGGATCGGATCTCTTTGGCAACGTCGATCGCTGATTCGGTTTCCCCCGAGCGGGATTCGTGGAGATGAGCGAGCGATGGGATAGGGTTAGGGTTGCGACGGCGCGGCTCGGCGGGGAGGGGGCAAGGGGGTCGTCGCGCAGCTTCGGCGGCGGGGGCGGCGGGGCCGGCGCCGCCGCGTCGGCGTCGGCGTCGGTGGCGGCGGAGCTCCGGCAGGCGTCGTCGAGGACGGTGCGGCTGGGGCGGGTGCAGCCGCAGGCGCCGAGCCACCGCACCATATACTGCAACGATCGGGAGGCGAATCTCCCCGTTGGATACAGGGTAGGATCGATCTCTCAGATCGTATCTGTATTTACGTTTTTCTGACCTTCTTTTTGTTAGATTCGATCTATTTCTTCATTGCTTCTCATGTTTTCATTTTGTGTTTCGTTGCTTTGCTTAGTGTTTGTTACGAATTTTGCGTTTATTTTGTGTGTTATGCTGGTAATTAGATGTTTCCGTGAACATAAGTAAGTAGAATCTGTTTTTCAAAGAAAACAATAATTCTTATTATAGCCTTTTAGGGATAATAGTTTTAGCTGAGCAATGAAATGAAAGAACATTGAGCTACTGTAAGATTCTTAATGGGAAAGCAACTATAGTTGGTCTAAGTTTCAAATTCTACTCTGGATTCTGTTTCGAGGAGTTAGTTACTGTCTATTACGAATGTACTATTGATTTGCATATTGGATGTATGTTGGGTTATGGTAAAAAAAGTTGAAAATGTATGAGAATGAACTGTTTTTAGGAATGAGAATGCAAATCTTCCGAGGATAGCAATTTTAAACAGCATCACGTGCATCTAGTTTCCCAGTCTCCTATAGGCTGTTGATTTTACACGCACTTGGGGGTTGAAGCATCTGCTCAGGGGGAGAAGAATGGAGGGCTTGGTTATTTGTTTCATTGTTGTTACGGCCTATGGCGATGCATTAGAATAGGCACTCTATTGTTTTTCCTTGGTTCTTTGTTCTCTGTCTATCTCTTTGACCCAAATGTAAGATGAAGGAATGAGCTTTGAGAATGAGTAGGTGCTTGCAACATGTCCCTTTTTTTTTCTGGTGTAATCGCATTTGTTTCTCTTCATTATATGCGGTTTATTGGTTGATTTGTGGAAGGAATAATATATTAGAACTGAAATTTAGGCAAGATAACAAAAAATTAGCCTTGCAAGTTACTGTTTAAGATTAAACAGAATCAGTGTCAAGGAAAAGAAAAAGCTAGGTTGTACTCTTTCAAGATTGTGAATTTCCAACTTTGCTGAATGTACATTTCATACATAGTATTTTCTGTGGTGGTCTTGTATTACAGTTACCCATCTTCTTGCTAACTGTTTGATATTAGCTTTGGCTCTTGGTTGCCCATTTGTTTTATTACACCCTTTGTTCTTCTTTCCAGAGATTTTGCACTGATGGCTACACTGTGTTGCTCTACCATGTCATCTGTTTCCCTGAAATTGTGTGGGCCTTCCAATGGGAGGCCTGCTATGCCAAAAGCGAGATTTGTCATTACACGTCTAATTTGCTTGTGCTTTTCATACAAATTTTGCGAGTAAAAATTTACTTTCCTGCTATGACTAGATAATCGTTTAAAAAAAGAAAGAAAGAATGGGTTGGATAAAATGATTTCTATATTTTGATAACTCTTGTTTTCACTCTTATCCTATTTTCAGGGTAACTCCGTTTCGACTACCAAATACAATGTCCTGACTTTTCTACCTAAAGGATTGTTTGAGCAGGTACTTCATTTGTCAAATTTTTGTATAGATTTCTGATACTATAATTTCTTCAAGCCTTAACCCTATCTAATCTTTTGCTATTTAATATCTCAACTTTGAAAATTTTCCCAAAATGTTTTAATGTGGCAAGTTAACATGGCGACCGGGCAATTCATGTATCTTAAAAATATACTGATGTGAATTGAATTTATCAAATATATGAATTTGACTAAATTAGATTTTAGCCCTTGTATGTGTATTAAATGATTTCGTATGGCAGGTAGCTCAACGTACTATATTCATATGTTAGAAATGCTTTATGACTTTGTTGTCGCCCATTCAATTACTATTTAACTGCACGATTGTTAAGTAAAATGGGAGTAGGATGATCATTTAATTAGATATAGAAAACTCACTGGAACAAGTCACTCTGATCATAAGAATCAAGTAAACTAGGATTAATAATTCATTTAAATTAGCCAAATAACAAATAACTGTGAGCCTCAAGCCTTTTCAATTGACTCGAGTTAGCGTATTCAACCCAAGATCACTAAGGTTTTCACATGTTCAGTTATTTGGATTTTGTACCTTCATTCTAATTTTTTTATCTGAGAATTTCCATATTTTCTCTGGCAGTTCAGGCGGGTGGCGAATCTGTACTTTCTAATGATATCTATCTTATCTACTACACCAATCAGGTATCTTTATTCTCCCAAATAGCTGCAGGAATGATATTCACATATGACACTATAGTTGCATTTCAGTTCTAATCTTTCAGATACAAAGGGTTTTCCTAGAATACATGCAATGATGGTTATGTTAATTGACACAAAGCTCTTAAGTGTTTTTTTCTTGGTGTCATGTTCTTTCTACTAAAGTACCAATTATTTCTTGCAGTCCGGTGCATCCAGTGACCAATGTGGTCCCACTTAGTCTAGTGCTTTTGGTCTCTCTTATCAAGGAGGCTTTTGAGGACTGGGTCTGTAATGCTTACCCTTCTGTTTCCGTTTGTCCTTTGATGATCTCTGCTTCAAGATGACTTTGATATTTAATTTAGATAATCTCATTATTTTATGTATTTCATAATGCAGAAGCGTTTCCAGAATGATATAACAATCAATAGTACTCCTGTTGATGTGTTGCAAGGTCAAAAATGGGAGAGTATTCCCTGGAAGAAGTTGCAAGTTGGAGATATTGTGAGGGTAAAATCCGTGAACTTTTCATCATGATGGTAACCCCTTGCACCCTAGCTTGTATCTCAATTGCCCCTTGTATCGCAGTTGCATTGATTTTGATCCTGCACTTACCACTATGTTAGATAGGATGAAAAAAAATGGGATCATTGTTGTATTCAGATGCAATACTTCACTAGAATGAGTTGGCATATCACATTGGTTCTATACTTGGACATCTGACTTGCATCTAGATCATAGTTTTAAAACTCGATTAAAAAATTCTCTGCTGGAATAACCAAACCTAGTAGTTTATTCGAAGATTGATTCACTTTATGTGATTCTGCTCTGTTAAATATAAGCAATGTCATGTGCTTATCCATCACCGTGAAGTTTTGCATCTGAATTTAACAATCATCCCAAAATTTTTGACCTATTTGAGATATCGTCAAAGGTGTAGGTTTGAAATTGATGCAATTTTTTACTCAGGGAGTAATTGAGAAATAGGTTGAAGGGCAAGGTTTTTTTTTTTTTTTTTAACTTTTCATCCTTTGGTAGTTTTGCATGTTACTGTTTTCCCTGAGACTATTGAAACTCTCAAAGTTGGTGGTCTGCATGTTAGGTTTGTGCTTATATGGGATGTGTGCCTTTGGTGGTCGCATGAGAGATTTTTATGCCAAATCAGCCAGCCGTAGCTGTTAAAAATCATTATTTGACTACCAATTACTGCTTATATTCGCTAATGGCATAATTTCATAATAATTTTGATGAATTGTCCTCAATTGTCAATACCATAAAAGTCAAGAAGCAAATGAGTGGCTTGCATGAATGCAACAGGAATCACCTATGAGGTGGCTGGGTGGTTAGGTAGAAGCCCTTGAATTGTATCAGTGAGTTAAGATGTCCCCTAAAGTGAGGATACTCTAAGTCCTATAGTAATTAACTTGCTTTATAGATCAGAAAATTTGTAACTAAAGAGTTCTAGTGTATGTTTTCTGTTTTCTGATGTGAAAACTATTTGTGTGCCTTGTCTGTCAGTTATTTTCTTCAGAAGTGCATATTTGAAAATTTTACTTGATAAATCTAACAATATTGAAAGCAATTTCCTGCTGCTGTTGTTTTACTCAATGTTAGTAGATATTATTTGAGTGTTTTGTTATTTTCTATTATAGAATTTTTTTTGGGTTCATGATAATGGAGAGCTTATAATGGCTCTATATGTTTGAAGCAGGTTAAGCAAGACGATTTTTTCCCTGCTGATTTGCTGTTCCTTGCAAGTACAAATCCTGACGGTGTCTGCTATGTTGAGGTTTTCTTTTTTCAGAAAAAATACTTTTCCATCTATATGCTTGAGAAGCTTCTGTAAGATAAGACCGATGAACAATGATGTATGCCTGTATAAATCTTTCATATTACCACTGAAACTGATTATAGTTAATTCATGGGTTTTAGACTGCAAATCTTGATGGGGAGACTAATTTGAAAATTCGAAAGGCATTGGAGAAGACTTGGGATTATTTGCTTCCTGAAAAAGCTGCTGAATTTAAAGGTTTGGTTTATCCTTGTTTAATAGATTTTCCTTGCTAAAGTATTCTGTTCTAATACATTTTACTATTCTCCTAACACTAAATTAATAATTGTGATCTCTTCACCTCTTTTACACATTCACAATCACATCTGTAAGTTCCCTATCTTCTTCCACAATGTTGACAGTTCTCCAAACTTTGTTCTCCTTTTGGAACCTTCTCATCGTGTTTGTCGTAGTCTTGATGATGAATTTCTGAAAATTTGCAACAGATTCTGTTTGATTCTGGAAGTGCAGATTTTACATTTCAAGGCTATGTAATTAATAAATCATAGTGCAACCTTACATTTAATTCCTGTTGAAGGCAGTATTTTGTGCTTATAGTTTCTTATCTCCTTGATTATCTGGTGTAATTTATGTTGAGTTTCCTTTTGACGAACAGGAGAAATACAATGCGAGCAACCAAACAATTCACTGTATACATTTACTGGAAATCTTATTGTAGATAAGCAAACACTACCACTTTCTCCAAATCAGCTATTGCTAAGAGTAAGCTTTGATCTCCTATTGTCTGATTGTATACATCTTCTTCGTTGTGTATGGACTGTAGAAGTGCTTTCTTGCATTCAGAAGTCAATATGATTTAGTCAATATTTTTTTTCCTCTTATTTCTATGGAGGAGCTTTGTAGTCAACCCATATATGTACTCCATGTAGGGTGAACTTTTACCTATTACTTTAATCTAAAATTGTCATCATGCCACAGGGGTGCAGCCTTCGTAACACGGAGTACATTGTTGGAGCTGTTATATTTACCGGGCATGAAACAAAAGTGCGTGCTCTTAGAAGCTTTCTACTGACATTGAACTCTTTTTATTACTCAACTCCGCTTGTTTTCTAACAGTCTGTCAACACCGTACTGTAGGTTATGATGAATTCCATGAATGTTCCTTCTAAAAGAAGTACACTAGAAAGGAAACTTGACAAGCTCATACTTGCTCTTTTTGCTACTCTCTTTGTAATGTGCCTCATTGGAGCCATCGGAAGGTAAGTTCAGAAGTATTCCAGTTTGCAGAATAAGTTAAACAGAGTTTATGTATGCATGCTTCGGCAAAGTGTACCCTTGTCCATCATTGTAAATGGTCCTAGCACATCGTGTCTTGATGCATCTTGTTGCTATTAGTTCATTAACTACTGCTCTTGTTGACTGTTTCTTAAATTACTCAGTGGAGTGTTTATCAACCGCAAGTACTACTACCTTGGACTTTTTGGACATGTGGAAGATCAGTTCAACCCCAACAACAGATTTGTGGTATCAACTCGTTGAATTAATGCAGCAGATTAGATTTATGTATATCCCGTCTTTTACGTTTTCTTTATGGTTTCTATTTCTTTTGCAGGTCACCATTTTAACAATGTTTACTCTAATTACACTTTACTCAACTATCATCCCGATTTCTCTCTATGTGTCCATTGAGGTGGATACTTCATTCCTTTTGTGATATGTTCTTGAGAAATTCTTTATGAACCTTTCAAGCTAACGATGCGACTTTTATCAGATGATCAAATTTATCCAGTCTACTCAGTTCATCAATAAGGATTTGCACATGTATCATATAGAAACAAATACTCCTGCTCTTGCACGAACATCTAACCTGAATGAAGAGCTAGGGCAGGTACTTTTTTGTCTTAAAGGGCTTTTACTGTTAGGATTGGTACTTGTTCGTTGATTTTCTTTGTTATATTCTATCTGAAAATTATCCAATATTCTAATAGCCAGCCTTGTTATGCTGGTAGTCAAGGTCTATCATAGTGCACAGCCTAGAAAAATGTTTAGCGGTGATTATTGATTAAAGGTACAGTAGTAAAAATTTGTGCATAATTGTGCGAAATGTTGCACTTTTAGAGTTTGTTGATGATTTATTGAAATGTACCAATTACTTTATGTACACAATAATCAAGTGACAACGAACAGTGGTCAGCTGTTTATTTAAGCTAATAAAAATTTTTTAAAAAATCTACAAAGCATCTAATTATTGAGTTAAAATGGAGTAGAAATATGTATGCAAATGTCTTTCTCAAACTACCTAGATCAACTATGCAATCATTACATTTGGTTCTAATGACAGCAAGCTTCTTTTGTGAGTGTGAAATTGCTTTGCCTGCATAAACCTAGATAGCATTCTGTATTTTGGATCACTAAATCTGGAAAGCTTTTTTGATGCAGGTAGAGTACATATTTTCTGATAAAACAGGCACACTTACGAGAAACCTGATGGAGTTCTTTAAGTGTTCAATTGGTGGAGAAATGTATGGAACCGGTATTACTGAAACAGAAAGAGGGGGAGCACAACGGAATGGACTGATAATTGATGAGGTGCAATAACCTTTACGTACAGTGACAGTAACTTTTTCATAATGAAATATCAATGTCCAATGAAGAATTATATAGTTCGATTTACTAATGCTGTATATATTTGTTCATTTGTGTAAAGGCCAAATCAGCTACTGCAACGCATGAGAAAGGTTTCAACTTTGATGATGCTAGGCTTATGCGTGGTGCATGGAGAAATGAGCGTGATCCTGAGGTTTGCAAGGTAGGAAAAATTACAAAACTCGGATAGGTTAATGTTCTTTTAAAGCTTCCTTTCTGGAAATGTTTCATAGCATATATCTTAGAACTTCCAGATTGAAACGTTAGTGCTGATGAATTCTACATTTTGCATTTTTTTTGGTGGACTGTTGTCAAACAGTGGAAAAGAAGCATCCCCTTTGTAGGAAGCTAAAATAGATCAGAAGCTGAAAACTCTTCAGGAACTGTGATAGTGGGCGTTGTATTTGGAATTGCCTTTTCATTGGCTTCTTTCGTGATAACTTGTTCTAATTTTTGCCAACTCACCTGTTTCGTACGGAGTCATGTGGCACTCTGTCCTTTTTAACAGTCCAATCCCAATCATCTGTCACTCTTTTTACCTTCATCCTCAATATGGTGACCTTGCACTCATTTGAACATGAAATTCAGTTATAACAGTGAACTTTATTACTTTGTTTTTCCTCCAATTTTTTTAGCACTTATCTTGGACGAGGACTTTATTCTCAGGTTGGTCATGTTCCTGTGTAGGAATTCTTCAGATGTCTTGCACTATGTCATACTGTTCTTCCAGAAGGCAACGAATCTCCAGATAAAATCACATATCAAGCTGCATCACCAGATGAGGCTGCTCTTGTGACCGCTGCAAAAAATTTTGGGTTCTTCTTCTATAGGTATACTATTTTTTAGTTGGTTTTAATTCTTCTTACCTTCAAAATGACTATATTAGCTGCTACTTTTTTCATAATTGTACTGTAGTGTGGCTTTTCCTTTCTATGCGTAAATTGATTGGTTTCATATCTCCCTTTCTTAATTCTCAAACTTTCCGATATTGTCTATCTGTAATGACTAGTTATATGGCATATCAATTCCAAGGCTTAAAAGATCTCGTTTTATGCTACCAATTGTTATCTTGACAGTGTTGATGAAAATAGAAACTTGTGGACCTTTTGTTTGATCATGTTGCTAGGTATTCATCATCCTTCATTATTTTTTAAGGCTTTTTTTTTTTCTGGTTAATGTAAGAGAGTCCACGACAATTTAGAAATGGATGAGATATTCACTCTTTGTTCTTTTTTTATGGTCCCTATTTTCTAACATCCTTGACAATTTCAATACTAGCAAGGTTTAGTGCTTTAGAGTAGTACTGCTTCTTGTTTACTGGAACTGTTTACTTTTTGTTAACAGACGCACGCCAACAACAGTTGTGGTTCGTGAATCACATGTTGAAAAGATGGGCAAAGTTCAAGATGTCTCCTACGAGATTCTAAATGTTTTGGAGTTCAATAGGTGCTTAGAGTTTTCCTTTAGTAAGTGAATTTATTGTCTTGACGAACTATATTTACCTTTTCTTTAATGTGGTAACAGTACTAGGAAGCGCCAGTCCGTGGTGTGCCGTTATCCAAACGGAAGGCTCATTCTTTACTGCAAGGTAAAACCTGAAATGTTACTTATCACTTTCCATCAAGCCTTATTCTCACTCCAATAAATTAAAATCAATAAAAAACAGGGTGCTGATACTGTTATATATGAAAGATTGGCGGAAGGAAATCATGAGATTAAAAGGTTAACCAGAGAGCATCTAGAACAGTTTGGCTCAGCTGGTCTGCGCACACTTTGCCTTGCTTATCGAGATCTAAGCCCTGATATGTATGAAAATTGGAATGAGAAATTTATTCAAGCTAAATCTTCATTAAGAGACCGTGAAAAGAAACTTGATGAGGTATGTCTGTTACTATCATCTATTGATGCAATCCTCCTATTTTACTGAATATGCAACTTACTAGTAATCTGGATATATCTTTGCATTGCAATTGTAGCATAACCAACCCTCATTCTCTGAATAATATTTCTATACTAGTGAAGGCACCGGCGCTTTGCGGCGGGTTGATTCCACATAAAAAAATAAATAAACAGAAAAAGCTGAATAAAAAAGAAACATTAAAAATATATGAAAAATAAAGAAGTTAAAAAATAAAACATAAAAAAAGTAGAAGAAATTAAGAATAAAAGCATAAGACAGAAAAAAGAAGAATAAAGGCTAAACTGTAAGAACAATAAATTATATTTATAGTATCAGTAAAAGTTGAGGACTAAAACTATAAGAATAATAAATTATAGTTTTAGCGTGAATTTGCTATTAATTGAAGTTTGAGGACTACAGTGTCATGTGCCTTATAATTTGAGCCAAAGCTTGAAGTTCAAAAAATAACGTGTCATGCGTCTCATAGTTTAATGACCAAAGTGTAATTATCTTTTTTTATGTTTTATTTGTATTCCAAACAGTAAGGGTTGACCATCGATCGATTTCATTCAAGTAGTAATTTCATTCAAGAAAAGAATATGCTTAATTATCTAATAAAGTTTAGAATGCCTAATTGTTAAAATATTTTGAATATTTCAGAAGATTCTAAATGTGAAGTTGATTGCTCATCATACTATAAATATGACATTAAAGATTGCTATCAAAATCAAAATAAAAAAGTATATAATTTTCCTAAATTGTGGATCAGTTTGAATCGGCTGTCTAACCTTTCAAAATTGTCTTTACTATCTAGCATTTCAATTAGTTTGATTTCAGTTAGTCTACGGTACTTTGACTTTGAAGTTTTAATGCATCGTTTATCTTTACAAATTAAATTAGTAAACTTTATACAATTCTCGTAACTATAAATTTATTAATATAAGAAATTACATTAAATTTCATCAATCTCTCTTTTAATTTTTTGTTGTACAACCTATTTTTAAACGACCAGTATTATAAAATTAAAACTCATATTTAATATAAGCAATCTCAATTATATAAAAATTTATGTATAAAAATATTTAATATAAGCAATCTCAATTATATAAAAAATTATGTATAAAAAATTAACATAAACTTTTATAATGAGAGAGAGAAAGAGGAGAATTGGTTTGGATTAAAAAAAAAAAACAGCCCAAGTCCAACCCCAACTCACTGGAGGTTGAGAGAGTGAGAGAGGTGAATTGGGATGGAAAACACCAAAAAAAAAAGAAGTGGGCCCACCCATTCTCCTCCCATATTAATAGAAAAGTGCCACCTGGACCACCAACTGTGGTTTCATATATGAATATAGCTACATTTCAGACCCAACACCTTAGAGTTATCATTGTAGCTGTAGTGTTTCAATAATTAGACGAACAAGCCCTTTTATATCTTTTCTCAATCTTTTATATCTTTTCTCAATTTTCGTTTATACCTCTAGGCTCAATGTACTTGAAAATTATCTCAAGCATCAGTATCATGGATTAAAAAACTGCGAAGTTTATATATTGTTCATTATCCGTGGTGCTCACCATTATCCTCTATATTTTTCTTTTTCTACTCTTTCCTACTCTGAAAGTTATATCAAGAGCTGCTAACACGTTTAGATTTGTAAATGTTATAGTTTTCTTCTCAATAGTTGAATATTTTATTTAATTTCTTTATCATGTTCTGTTGAGAATGCCATCTCAAATACTTTGTGTGTTATTTTTGAAAGGTATTTATTGGTCTTCCAATTATATTTTGGATTTTCTCCCTAGTTTTTCCCTAAATCTGTGTTCGCAGAAAAATGTCTCCATGCTCCAAGCTCATAAATATTTCTCGTTGTAACAAGCCAAATTTTTGTAGGTGGCAGACTTGATTGAGAAGGATCTTATACTAATAGGAGCCACCGCTATTGAAGACAAGCTTCAGGAAGGAGTCCCAGATTGTATTGAAACTCTATCTAAAGCTGGAATAAAAATTTGGGTGTTAACAGGGGATAAGATGGAAACTGCAATAAATATAGCATATGGTAAGATTTAAAAGGAAAAAAAAAGAAACTCTGATCTTAAATTCATGAGTTTGTCTTATCCTTTTGTTTTCCTTAAGCTCGTTATATGGGAAAGCTTATTAGTATGGTATATCTTACCTTTTAATAGTGTTTACTGATTTACTCTCTGGCAGCATGCAACCTGATAAACAACAATATGAAGCAATTTATCATCAGCTCAGAGACGGACACAATTAGAGAAGCTGAAGATAGGGTAAGATCATTTCTATTAGTAGCTGAAATAGTTTACTTGTAAATCTTTGTTTTCGATTCTTTTCTGCATTATAAACTTTTGATCCCTCTTTCTTGTCCTCCTTTTCCTGCGTTGCATTTCTATTCATTCTTTCACGTGCTTTCTTTTGATTTCTCATCTTATATCACTTATTGGCTTATTGCCTAGATCTTTGCATGTCATCGCCACTGACTGAGCTTAGTTATTGCAATTTCAAATTATATCTGCATTGCTGTATTTGGCGGATATAATCAACTTGTTTTTCAATTTTTAAATTTGTTCACTTTTTTTTTTTTAAGCTTTTGCAGCTCTAGACCAAAATATTTTCTCACAGGCCGAAAGGCCTTTGACTTATGTTTCACTGAATTTACATATTGAAATCTCATCTAGAGTTTTTGGGTCCTGTAAAAGATATTGTTGTCTATAGCTACAAAACAATAAAAAATGGGCTGTAATTGCAAGATCAAAATGGCCTTATTGAGTTATTTATGTTAGGGAGATGCTGTGGAGATTGCACGCGTTACCAAAGAATTGGTAAAGCATGATCTGGAACGATGCCTTGAGGAGGCTCAGGAGTACTTGCATGGTTTTTCAGGAACAAAATTGGCTCTCATAATTGATGGGAAATGCTTGATGTATGCATTGGATCCAACTTTACGTGTTGGTCTTCTCAATTTGAGCTTGAATTGTAGTTCGGTAGTTTGCTGTCGTGTTTCTCCGTTGCAAAAGGCACAGGTAAATTTGTCTTGCTAATGTCTTCCAATTGGAATTTCTGCCAATTATTTTATGTCATGACCTACTGTGAGAATAAAAAAGATAAGTGCTGGTGCTCATAATTTGAAAATGCATCAATTATCTTATTATAAGAGTTTTCTTTTCATTTCTTTTATTTGAAAAGAAACCATTTGTGCAGGATGGGGATTTTGGTGGATCCCTACTTGTCTAAGATAATTGGTGTTATTTCATGTGCACGAAATGTGATCAAGTAAATCAGGGTTTGTCTAGTGCTGTTTAGTTTTCAAGACAAATCAAATTAAGAAAGCCATCTATTAACATCATATTCCTTCGAAATTTGAATTTTTATATGTTCCTCCAAAAAACCTTAATTTATTGCATACAGCTTTTAATTTATTACTTACGTACCTTTTCGTAAGAATGCACCTTTTTAAGATATTTTTGCAAAACGAACTTTCCTTGCACTGGCATGACCCCTAAACTTGCAATAGGAATAATTTTGTAACAAACTACACTTTCGAGGATTGAATATGAAAGGTCAGATTTTACAGTTATATTTGTAGATGGATGATTTTGCAGCATAAAGATATATGCAAAAGCCCTATGGATATTGTTAAACCTCCATTTCATGGGAATGCCATGTTTAGTTCCTTGGCGGTTGACTAGTCTTTACACTTTCTGTTCCCTAAATTTCTAGCTTTGCAAAACACATGAAATAGAATAACTCTGTATATTAACTTCCCTTATTATTTTAAAGCATACAGAACTGGAACTATCCATTTTGATTTGGCTACCTAACCTTTCTAAATTTTGATTTTACTATCCAATATTTCAATTTGTTTGATTTGAGTCTGTCAATGGTACTTTTGACTTTAAAATTTAAGCTAATTACTTACGTTAATGAATTTATAGTTGCGAGAATTGTATGGAGAATATTAGCTAAATCTGTAAAGATAAACGATGCGTGTAAATTTTGAAGTTAATGTGCCATTGACTGACTCAAATCAAACAAATTGAAAGGTTAGGTAGGAAAATCAAAATTTTGAAAGGTTATTTAGTCGGATCAAAATGGTCAATAGTCTAGGAAAGTTTTGTACATTTTTACTTTTTGTGAAGTTGGAAACAACTTAAATCTGTGGATTAGTACAATTCCTTCTTCAACATTGGTTTGGTGGTGTCCAGTGCACAAGTGAACAGTTTTTTATCTGTATTTTCTTGTCTCTAGTCGGAGCTTTCTTTTTATGCAAGGCTATTAATTCTTGTGAACTTGTGAAGGTTACTAGCCTTGTCAAGAAAGGAGCTCGCAAGATCACTTTGAGTATCGGTGATGGTGCAAATGATGTGAGTATGATTCAAGCTGCTCATGTTGGGGTCGGCATAAGCGGGCTTGAAGGAAGGCAAGCTGTGTTGGCTAGTGATTTCGCCATTGCTCAGTTTCGTTTCCTAACTGATCTGCTACTTGTACATGGGCGGTGGTCGTATCTTAGATTATGCAAGGTTCCTTTCTCTACACTTTTCATAAGCTTAATTAACAGTTAAAATGATAAATTACAACACTGGTAACTGGGCTTAATAACGAAATTTCACTTAGGTCAGCTATCAAACTCCTGTTAATTTCCCTATTGGAGGATTGATGTGGCAGATGAATTAGATGCCACGACCACACCTCTGTTAGGGAAATCAGACAGATTTATGGAGGGATCTGATTGAAATAGAAACTGAAGTTCACTGCATCAATTTCAACAAATTAAAGTTCAGTGCCCTAGGTGAAAGTTCGCAGTCATGCAGCAACCATTGGCGTAATTTAACACTTTTAATTAATTATCAAGAGAATTAATTGTCAACTCGTCATGTTGCAGGTTATTACATACTTCTTTTACAAAAATCTTACTTTTACGCTGACTCAGTTTTGGTTCACCTTCCAAACTGGCTTTTCTGGTCAAAGATTTTACGATGACTGGTTTCAGTCTCTGTATAATGTCATTTTCACAGCACTGCCTGTCATTATCGTTGGATTGTTCGACAAGGTATGTTTGCTTTTACATTTATTTGCACTTTTTTTTTGGGAAAACTTCAAATACCACCCCTGTGGTTTTGCACTTTCTCACTTTACTACCATGTGGTTTAAAGTGTATCAATTTAGCGCCCTATGGTTTTATTTTTCTCTTTTTATTATCAATTCCACTACTTTTTTTTCTTAAATTAGTGACAAAGTTAAAACTAAAGGGTACTAAAGTGAATATTCGATAAACCTAGGGGGGGTATCTGAAGTTTTTTTTATTTAATTTAACGAAATATTAACGGAGAAGCTGACGAAAAGAGAAAACTGAAACCACATGGCACTAAATTGATACACTTTAAACCACAGGGTACTAAAGTGAGAAAGTGCGAAACCACGGGTGGTATTTGAAGTTTACCCTTATTTTTTGCTATGTCTCGCCAAAGCATTTGGCAGATGCCTAAATTTACCGGTGGCTAGTATTATACTGCCATTTCTTTTGGGTTTTTACCTATATATCCCCGCAAATGTACATATCAACATATTTATACTCTTGCAAAATGCTTTATATAACCCTTGAGAATGTTGTTCCTTACCAAACAAATCCTCCAATTCATAGGCGGAAGGTGGTTTTGTAATATAGAAAGTTATGAGGTTACATATATGTGAAAAACTAAACTTATTGAAGGGCATATATGATAACTTAGATTTTGCAGGGTTACAATTATATAAATCTCTTTCATTTATCCGGAGAATTGTACATCATGCCAAACCGTCTTTTGTCTTCCAGGATGTGAGCGCTTCTCTCTCAAAAAGGTACCCAGAACTATACAAGGAAGGAATTAGGAACATGTTCTTTAAATGGCGAGTGGTGGCTGTGTGGGCCTTCTTCGCATTCTACCAGTCATTGATCTTCTATTACTTCACAACCGCTGCCAGTAAAAACGGGCACAATTCGTCAGGGAAGATATTCGGGCTTTGGGATGTTAGCACTATGGCCTTCACTTGCATCGTGGTGACTGTTAATTTGCGTCTTCTTTTGGCATGCAATTCTATCACGCGGTGGCACTATATAAGTGTTTTGGGGAGTATCGTGGCATGGTTTGTGTTTATATTCGTGTACTCCGGAGTAATGACTCCATACGATAGACAAGTAAGTTCTTTGACTTTGCTGGTGCAAGTTGTATGATGGATCGCTAAGTTTTTTGGGAAATTTCATTCTAGTCGCTGAAAATCCTCTTTTAATCGAGGACCAAATTGAAACGTAAATTGATCTCCAGGGCGTCAATCGAAACAATTGAAGTTTGGTCATCTAAATAAATTTTGAGAGTAACTTCAGTGACCAATGGCGTAACTGGAGCCTGCTCTTCTAATTAACTAATTTGTCCTCATCTAACTCTTTGCGTTGTTCTTGCAGGAAAATATATTCTTCGTGATTTATGTTCTGATGAGCACGTTTTATTTCTATTTCACACTGCTGCTTGTCCCAATCGTCGCACTCTTTGGTGACTTCTTATACCAAGGGTAAGTTCTCAATTGCTTACCCTTTTAAGTAAAATGACCTGCATATAAATTTCTCATGCCGTGTCAATGTGAAATCAGCTTAGGTTCTTCACCCAATTTTCTTGTAATTCCAGAATCCAAAGATGGTTTTTCCCTTACGACTACCAAATAGTTCAAGAAATCCACAAAGACGACCCCGAGGACAACAGCAGCAGGATGGAACTACTAGAGATCGGCCATCACCTAACCCCAGACGAAGCACGAAGCTACGCCATTTCCCAGCTTCCACGGGAGACCTCGAAACACACAGGATTCGCGTTCGACTCCCCCGGCTACGAGTCCTTTTTCGCATCACAACAAGGAGTTTACGCCCCTCAGAGGGCCTGGGACGTTGCACGTCGAGCCAGTATGAAGTCGCGGACGCAGCAGAGAACATCGAGGAACTAATTCATTGTAACATACTGTATATTTTTGTTTTCTTTTTTTTTTTTTGTTTTCTTTTTTTCTTGCTCGATATTTGACCTCGAAAGCTGAGTGTGTATAATTAGCTTTGCCTTACGCCTAGTACTAGATTTCTTTTTTCTTTCTTTTATCTTCTTTTTCTTTTTTTTTAAATATTGATTTTGTTGTCTCTCTTTTTGCTTTCTATCTGTTAGCCAAAATAGTCATGTATTCATTTAGCGGAAACTTTATTTGATAGTTACAAAGATTATGGAAAATGAAGTTTACCGTAGATTATTTCTGTGAATCCATTTTGTATTATATATTTTCTTATTCTTATTAGGTTAAATTATAGTAAACTTTTATGTCAATATTTGTTTTTTTACTTTCTCTCTTGTCATTTGAAAATTTACACTTTACCTTCTTAAAAATAAAAAATGTTTATTTTGACTTTTAACGTCAGTGTTCCGTTAGATTTTGTTTATATTTTATTTTTTATATCTAAAATATTTTTGAAATCCTTCTTTCTCATTCTCGGCCGTTTTATCTCGCCCTTGCCCATCTCTCTGTTCGTGCCCATATGCGTCCTCGCCCGCTTTCGCCGCCCCCACCCTAGTCCATCTCTCCATTCACGTCCATACCAAAAAAGATGAGATGAGGGTAATTTGATTATTTTGCCACAATATATTCTTTGTGAATATTTTTTATTTTTTTAAAAAATAAATTATAAATTTTTGAACGACAGGAGAGAAAAGTAAATAAATAGGCATTGGCATGAAAGTTTTCTGTAATTTAGTGGAAAAAGGAATCCGTAGAATTGGATATTTTCGATTAAGCGTAGTGTTGGAACTTTTCCTTAGATTTAAAATTCAAAATAATTGTGAGACTTTAATAACACCATCCTAAAGTGTAATAATGGAATTATGAGGCTAAAACTAAAATTGGGTCAAACTTAACCAATTTGTACTTAAAACCTCATGAAAATTAAACCCATATTTTTACCAACGTCTGGGATTCCTGGTGTGTATGCATATTCTTGGTGTGTATATGCATATCCTCATGTAGATTTTTTACATACAAAGTCATATATATTTCTGGAAAATCACATATATTTTGGGAATTTATTACCTTTACATCAAGTAGCCTAAAAAGTTAATAATAAAAAAAATTGCCATTCAATTCAAAAAATATAGGTGCCGAAGACATAATTTATGGTTATAACTTTTAATAATTTTGGGCCTCTATCTCGGCTTAAAACAGATTTAAATTCAGATATAAATAAAATTTATATTCAGATATTATTTAAATAATAATATAAACTAATATACATATATAAATATAAATTAAAACTAGAAGATGCGTACTCGTATTTAAATTTTATATTCCTATATTTTTTTACTAAAATTTAAATACAAATTTAAATAATATATATATATATTAAATGCTAAATTGACATCCATACACACCTAGGGGTGTCAAACGGGCCGGCCGGCCCGTGGACCGGCCGGCCTGGCGAGATATCAGGCCGGGCCGTCGCCTGACACGGATACTGCAGATAACGTGCCTGGTCAGCCCGACCTGCCATACTGGGCCGTTATGGGCCGAAAAATGTGGGCCGTATCAGCCCGGTACGGCCCACATTACACCCCTACTTACACCGGATTTAAATATCTCTCAAAAAGAAATTTTGCTTGTCACTTTCCCCGCTATCCGTATATCCCCTAACAAATAAATAACGAAAGCTAGGGTTTGTATCATCTCTTTTCCCCTTCGTCGCCGCCGCCGCTTTTTCTCTTCGATCGCGATTTCCAGGAGAGAGATCTCGCCACTTTTGCCCTTCGATCGCGCTCCTCGCCGAGCCCAGGAGAGATAGATCCGAGAAAGGTGCGTAGCGTAACCCTCTCCTAAACCCTAATATCCCCTCCTAAACCCTAATAATCGAGGATTCCAAGGGTTGTAGCTTTGTGAAGTTTTGTTTCTATTGTTGTTGTTGTTGTTGTTGCTGCTGCTGCTCTTTTTTTTTTCCCCCTTTTTTTTGATATATTTTGAGTGGTTTGATCTAGTACTTTTGTATTAGTTTGTTGTTTTTTGGGACTTCATATCTTTTCTTTTTTATTCGCTCGAAAATTGGTAATGTAGTGTCCTTACGCGCTCGTACTGTTAAAGATTGATTTTTTTTTTTGGTGATATATATCTATATGGCTATAATTTAGAACTCTGAAGCATAATACAAGTTATTGGTGATATATCCATATCTTAATATTCGATTTCGTACATTTTGTGCATTGTATAAGCAGTAAAAGGTTAGGGGTAAAAAAAAAAAAATCCTAATTTGCCCAGTATTACCTCAATTGGAGCTTATTGTTTCATCTATTTATGTAGCTACAACTGTTTCTGTTTATGTATAATTGAGATATGGATCCTCTCTTTGTGGAGAGAAATTGGGCGTGTCTTTTTAGCAATTGCGAGACCATTTACTGTGGCTAATCGTTGCGCAGATTATGTTAAATTTTACAACTTCTCTATTAGCGACAATGTACGGATTCTTTTTTATAAAAATTGTGCTAATCTTTGTCGCAATTAAGTGATGTTAAAACCATCCAGTCCTTAGCTGAACTATTGTACCATTTAAAATGTGGATTTGCTTTGTCAGCTCGACGGTGATTGTAAATTTTTAATAGGATTTGTTGAGCTCTAATATAATTTGACGATATGAGGTAGCGAAATCAATATTTTCGAAGTTTAGAGATTGATTTCAAATGTTTCTACATTGTCACTTTGACGATCGAGACCTATTTATTGATGGTGCAATCTGAATTATACTTTAGCAGCATGGATACTCAAGTGAAGCTCGCGGTCGTGGTGAAGGTCATGGGCCGGACCGGGTCGAGAGGGCAGGTGACGCAGGTTCGAGTCAAGTTCTTAGACGACCAGAACCGGCTCATCATGAGGAACGTGAAGGGCCCGGTTAGGGAGGGCGATATCCTCACGCTGCTCGAGTCCGAGAGAGAGGCTAGGAGGTTGCGCTGATTTCCGCGCTGGTGCGGCAAACCTTCCTTTAAAATGCAGGAGCTTTATTAGGGTTCTTTTTTTTTTTTTCGAGCGATGATCACCGATCGGCGTGTCTTGATGCCGTAGTAGCGGACGTTTTTAGGCTCTTCTTTTATCCATTGATGTATTGGCCACATTTGTCTGAGATCTGTTAATCAATTATGAGTTTTGGGTAATTTCATAACTATGAGATTCTTGTTTCGTGTTTCTTGTTTTAGAGGATAATTTCGTAACCATGCCGTAGCAGCGGTTGTTTTTAGGCTCTTGTTTTTCATTCTAGATCCTCTGCAGCATTAATCATAGGAACAATGCACTTTCAATGATTCACAATCCTCTTTAACTTGCCTAGCTCTGCTGTTGAGTGAAATGAAGGTATACTCTCATGTGTGATAACTTTTGCTCTGTTCAAAGGAACAGTTTAGAAGCTTTGCATTGTTGTAGGAATAATATTACAAACAGAAAGGATCTGAATACTGCAATTAGATGTACAGCATTGCTCTAGAGAAGTTGCTTGGTGTTGAGTAGGCAAGTAGAGTTATCTGGGGTGAGGATGGGAAACAGAGCTTACATATCAAAGAGAAAAGGTTCTTTGAATGTGTACAAAAGCTTGTGTAGTAATTAAGGAGAAAAGAACAACTTGTAGAGGCTTATTTCATTGAAAATATTGCTCAATTATGAGTACTAAAGATGTGGTAAATTGTGTTCTAATTTTCTCTTTCTTTTATGTATGTATGCAACTTGCAACTAACAATCTTGGTATAATAACTTTTGAATGGTTTTGGTTTCTATTTGATCCATCGAAAATTTATAAATACTTTCAAACACACAATATTTCTCTACCCAATCTACAAGAAGTATGAATCAAACACTCCTTTTCTATACATTCAACAATTTCACCAACTTCAAAAGGCCTCACTCACCTTCACCTATCACTCTCTCTTCTCATTTGTGTTGCTTGTGCCTCCTCTTTCACCTTCAATGTCTCTTTAACTCTCGGACTCGGACTATAACAAGTTCTCGGTGAAGCAAATCTAGACGGTCCCAGGTTTCTCGGAGATAAGTTCACTTGCTCTAGGTTTCTCGGAGATAAGTTCACTTGCTCTAATGCGCGAAATTGAAGCCCCGGCGGGTAACCCCTCACCCAACCAATCCGCGGGCCAGCCCCCGTAGTCCATCTGAAGGATAATTGCTTGCCCAGTTGATAAGATTTCACTCCTTTCTTCGAACTGATCCTTCGAAGAATCAATTCCTGCAGCACCGCTTCCTCGTCTGTCTCTTCTTCTCCTTCTTCGAATAGGTTTTCTTTGCAGAACATGACACGCTCCTCATCGATTTCTTCTTCTCCTTCCTCTTCTTCACCTTTGTCATTTTCTTTGTTCTCTTGTGCGTCAAAAAACACAATATTCTTCGGGGGAAGCTCTAGATGGAGTGATCTTTTCGTTTTCCTCTCTCGTGATTCTGGTCCAGGAGCCTTACACGAGCTTGCATTTTCTTCTGGAATGGAGATTTTTGCTGCATCATAAGCATAAGAATGCTTCTTTTGAGCTTCTGGCTTGCTGAAGTAGTTACTTTCGGCAAAGTTCGGTTCGGAGCTGCTGGTTCGGATTATCTGCCCCAGTTCCTCGTCCTCCTCGGTTGGACTTAACTGCATAAAACAGAAAACAATACTTGTTATATCAGATACTGGCCAAGAATACACGATTCTAAGCGTATGTTTGGTGTAGCTTTTGGACAACTTCTCTACTTCGAAAAGTAGTTAGTAAAAAATTTGGCCCAAAAAAGAAAAAAAGAAAAAAAAAAACTTTGAGCTCTTTTTGTGATGAAAGTTGAAACGAGCTTCTAAGTCCCAAAAGTATAAGCTATACTTTAGTACTGCTTTTTCGAACAGCTATACTTGACAACAATTCCATAAATGGGCCTTAACGAGTCAAAACTACTACTAAGATTCGGAGCTAAAGATTTCATGCGGCGCAATTGTAAGATAAAGAGAGATATGAGTCATATTCCTCACCTTAACATCCGTAAGATCGACATTATTTTCCTTGAGGAAGCTCGTGAACTCTCGGAAATTTTCTTCCGTTGGCCGATAGTGCCCACTATGAGGCCAAACTGCCTGCAAAATGAAAGCGAAATTAAATCGAGGGTAAAATGTCATTTTAAAGTTTCACCAGGCACGTAATGTGAGAATCGCGATATGTTATATGGAGTTCCTACATTTGGTCAATCTCTCTCTAAGGTTACATACCTTAAGAACTCCATTCTCTACAATTAATCTCCCAGCAGCAGAAGTAGCTCCTCCAGCAAGAAAACTCGAGTGCTGAAATGTTCCCTTCTTTTTCTGATCATAAATTGTCGAAAGATGATGTTACAGAAGCAATATATGTACAAATATACATGGAAAGAGTTTCTGTAGGGAATTAATTACTTGACCAACATATAAAGCTTTTGATGTGCTCAGAACAAAGATCCATTTCACATCCTCAGGGCCCTCAGAAGTGTCTAGAAGTTTCCGGCTCTCTTTGTACATGAATATTCCATCCTCAACAATGACTTCATAAGCCTCTCTTTCTTTCTGTAATGTAGAGAAAAACTCGTAAACGAAATGCGGCTTTCGGGATTGAATTAGTTGCAATTATATTGGTTTAGTATGAGATATTTTACCGGGCCGAGATACTTGATACATTGCTGTTGAAGTGTCAATCTAGGGCAGTGCTCTTCAAGATTTACCTCCTTCCCATCTCCCACATCTAGCCTGTTAAATGAATCCAAAATGGTATTAGTTTAAGATGTATTTGTGTTATATTTCTATAAACACTGATTTTTTTTTACTTTCCTACACTAAAATATTGATACCTAAATATTGTCGAATATATGAATTAGAAATGTCGTTCTCTGACAGCTTAAGCTTTTGGAGAAAAACGGTTGTTTTTCATATAATTCAATTTCGTCACTTTGCCTCCTTTCTGAATATTCCATTGACGAGATGTATCACCTTGCTTTATCGGTCAATATGGTAAAATGTAGGTGTTGATATTTCACGTGCGGTAATGCGAACATTTATAATATATATAGAGGGTTTCATACATTTTTCGCCTGTTTTATCAATTGATTCAAACAAAACTAGAGGGAGAGAGAGAGAGAGAGAGTTTTTTCATGACCTACCAATAGAAAAAGGGTTGCTTGCTCTCACAGTGGAGCCAACACTCATAGTAGTAGTGAAGGTTGTGACCGTATCGATGGCGAGGATCAATCTATTCATAAGGAATCATAATACTCAGATTATTAACTCTACACACTATCAAAGATCAAATGTAAAGTAGAGGCATAATTCGTGATATGCGCGACACTTACGGCCTCGAGCCAATGCTGCAATGCAAGTTTCTGAGCTTTCTCATCCTTTGATAACCCTTTACCAACCTAATGTAAAGATCAGAACGCTGTAACTAAGCCAAATCTTTTAAATTTTCCATTTACTAGTATAGTTTGCTTGGAATATCAGCATGTAGAAATTAAGTACCTTAGCAGCTTTAGTCCTCGCCCTCGACCATTTAGAAACAGCCGTCTCTGGCTTCTCGATGTCGAAGAAAGACACAGAACTTCTCCTCAACAGTGCGAAATCAAGTAGTTTCCACCTAAAGCAAGTAGTCGTAAAGATAAACATGTAATGATATAAACTAATGTTTGATGACTCGAAAACTTGGCTCAACTCAAAAGTTAAACTGAGTAGAGTCACTTTGGCAAACTCGCATGCGCTTGCTGAGTTCTTATTGTCTTTTTTTACATCAGTAAATAATAAGCCTAATTTGATTCACATAATTGAGAGGATCATATCAATTACAAACTCATCGAGTTACTCGAACTCAATTTCATTTCTAAGTTACTCATCAATTTAGCAGAGTTCGACCATTTTCTTTGTGGAGCTTGCATAGTGTGAATCTCTCATCGTATCGATCAATAACAAAATCAACTTGGCTTAACTAGAACAAGTTTCGAATCAATTCAAACGAGCTTTTCGCAAGTTACAGTTGTTATCTACGAATGTAAAACCAAAAGAAAAATATAATCAAAACTTCATACCAATGCTGCTCAACAAGGACAGCGCAGTCCGCGAGCTGCCTCCTCGTCCGAAAGCTCTTGTAGACCTTCTGCAGCTTCAACGCCGCCTCATGCTGCGGGCTTTCCGGCGCGGTAAGTTTGGGGCTTTCGTACGAAGGGCTAAATCGCGATTTACTAGCGCAAGGTGATTTCTTGGAGCTCTTTTTCTTGGAGGTAGGGCTCTTTATAGAGATCATGGTTTCCTTTCCATTGAAACTCAGAGATCCTTCTATGATCAGCTTCGCCGAGCCGAAGGCTTTGAATATCGCGGGCTCGGAATCGCGGCCGTTGAAGCTCAGGGACCGCAGGGTGCTCTTAACTTTGTCGGTGAAGCTGAAAGATCTCATGAGGAGAGATTCAAAGCTCTCATCCAAATAATCATAGTCATCTATAGGGTATGAGAATGATAGACCCATTTTGTGATACTAAATGAGATTACTACTCTCAAAAAAAGGAAAAATTCCTCCTTTTTTTTTTTTTTTTCTTTTTTGATTGATTGGGAAGAGGATGAACAAAGTAATCAATGATAGTAAATGATGTATGTAGATCTCCTCCTGCAGGGAATTAGATATTTGAGTTAGTTCACATATTCTTTTTATTAACAAAAATGAAAATTTTAAAGCTGGATTGCATCTTCATGATATCATGAAGCATTTGGAAAATAGCTACAAAGGAAATTGAACAAGTAGAACAAAGAACATAAAAAGAAATTTCATTAGGATAAAGAGTTCTACAAAAGGTTCTTGGAACAGTAGTCATTAGAATCCATATGGATGCACAGGTATTAAAATATCTAGTTTTATGTACCATAAATTACAGTAAAAACAATATCTTCGACATTGTGAAATATTGTCAACTTAAGCTATCAGAAAATAGTATTTTAATATTATATATTCGTTATTCTTTCTAAGCGGTTAGAGAACAGTATTTTAATATTTTATATTCAACATGTATCATAAAGAATTCTGCAACTTACATACAAATAAGCACAAAATATGGACAAGTATCATTGGCAAAATGAATCATTTTCACAATTTCTCTATTTTGACTCCAAGAGAAAGAAATTAAAAAGAGAGAGAGAGACACAAAACATTATTTCATGCAATTCTAGTAAGGTGCTTGGTTCCTCATAAAAACATCATCATAGTTTTTGTTTTCCAAATAAAAAAAAAAATTCAAAACATATAAACACTATATTTACCGCAAATCAAACGAGCAGAAAATACTTTTCCGGCCAGAAAACTATATTGTTAGGATTCTTGAAAACCAAACTCTCCCAAAGCAAACAACATAAAAAAAAAAGAAAAGAAAAGAAAAGAAAAACCCAAATGAGATTTTTCAACAACAAAAGAAAAACAAAATGATCAAGTTTTGGGGGGATTTTTGCACCTTTGCCTCCTCTCCTTCAAAACCAACTCACAACCTGGGATAGAGGGAGAATGTGGGGAAATGTGTGAAGGTGTGAGAGAGAAAGAGGAAGGAGGAGGAGGAGGAGGAGGAGGAGAGAATGAGAGGAGGGGATGAGAGAGGGTAAATTAGTTTGGTTGGTTGGCAAAATGGAGATGGCATGAACAGGTCAGGAGAGAGAGAGAGAGAGAGAAGGGAGGCTTTCTGCCTTTCTCTCTCTAGCTCTCCTAAAATAAGAAGATTTGGGAGTCTAAAAATTGCAATTTCAGGCTTTTAGCTAATCCAAGGTAGTAGTTTTTTTGGGAAAAATTTTAGAATGTATCAGTTATATTGATGGCGTGTCATCTTCAATCAATCAAATAGATTCTTTTAAATCAATTCATCACATCAGGATTTAAAAAAATATTTTTGTTGCACTTTTTTCTTAGAAAGAAGAGATGTAATTGGCTTGTTATTGCTGATGTGATGCAAGCGTGACACAGTAGACTCTCTTATTTTTTTCGGAATAAAACATAAGTGGGGGCTTCCCCAGTGATGCTTCGTTGAAGAACCTCGATTCGCTAACGTATATAAGTTTTTGCCTTCATTCAAGAATTAAAAAGCTTAAATTCTAAAGAGAATGATTACAGTTTTTAGATAGTGACAAAATTAACACGTGACAATATATCTGAAGCTCCTCAACAAGGCTTTATTGGGGAGCTTTCTACTGAAGTTTTTCTCCTAAATTTTTAATTTCTTTCTTTTAGTAAATTATCCTTTTGGTTCTCAAACTATGAGACACGTGACGCTCTAGTTCTCAAACTTTGATTTGTAATAGTTTTTTACTCAAACTTTCAGAATTATTGTATTATTATAATTCAATTTAGTTGACTGAATATTAGTAACACTGATATAAGGACGTAAGTATTCAGCCTTTTCCAATTTTGAAAATTATTTTTTACAAACTGGCAGAGATTAGAAGTAGAGATATAGTGCAGTTACATAACATAGTAAGTCTGGGCTTAAGAAATTATTTTTCTAAATCATTTGGTGGTGATTAAACAAGCAATTTAATAAGCTAGTACAGAATCTTTGTCACTGGCTGCTTGAGCAGCATTTCCTCTTATCTTTGCTTATACTTTAGCTCCAATACTTTTTTTTCGAGAGAAAGATCGTATACTGTCCATTTTGTTTATATTTTCACAAATGAATGAAAATTTAGAGTAATTAAGTTTTGAGCTTGCAACCTCGCATACCAATTATTCTATAGACTGTTGGTTAGCTCCGATCTTTTGATTTTTTATAGTCGTGTCCTTTATATATATATAAATAGGAACTAGGCTAGAATACTATCAATAGCACCAAGTTATTGGTGTTATTAGGTTTTCAGTTTTTGGATGAAAAAATGTACGGTTAGGATGATGTGGGCTCTCTAAGGTTGAGTGAGTTATTGATTGAATAGTATAATCTAACAGATGAAAATAATCAAAGAATTTTAGGCTTCGTTTGGGATTGCGGGGAGATTGCGTTACGTGTGGTGGGAAAGTACGTTGGAAAAATACATTGTTTGTTTCCGTACGTTCCGCATATTGCGATGAATCGGTTACGATATATTTTCTGCGGTCCCATCGGAGAACGTAGAAATATGTCCCTATATGTTTTTTTCTCAACCCATTTTATCTAATAACGTTAGATAGACTTCAATATCAAACTAAGCCTAAATCTTACGGCGAAAAATTCGGTAGCATCAAACACTTTTAGTGTTATCGATAGCATCCCAGTTAGACTCTATAAATAGTCATTTTTGTAAGTCTCTTTTCTTTAAGAAGGAACCTTTGAGGATGAAAATAATCAAATGGTTAGGGTTGGTTTGATATATGATTGGTGTTGACATGATAATTTTTGTTTGAGTTAACAAAATTTTTGAAGGAGAGGACTTGATTAAAATAGTAAATAGATATTAGCAACCCAATAGCAAAAGTTAAAGAGGAGCCAAAAGGCTTTGCCCTAGTTGGCTAGGGCCTTCATTGGTGACCTTCTTTAATAAGATGTTCTATTGTTGACTTCACAGTCAAATTTTTTTTTTTTTTTCCTAAAACTCATTAAATAATATATTTTTAAATTTTTATGTCTAAAAGATAGTTGCAATTTAGTAATTGACTATACCTATTTGTTGTTGACTAAGAACTTGATGGCTGATATTTGAGGTCCAAGTTCATAGTTTATTTGCTTTATATTTTAATTAAATTTATTTTTTAAGAAACAAATGATTATTTTTCTCTCTCAAAAAAAAAAAAATCTTTTATTCCCTCCAAGAAAAAATCTTTTCTCTCAAAATATTTCCTCCCTCATTGAGCTAGTTAATTAGCTAAGTAATTTATTCATTAATATAATTAATACGAAACCTATTTTACAATTTATTAATTATTTTAATTTACTAAATTATTATTTTTTATAATTAATATATTAACTTATTTTCATAATTTTTAGTTAATTGATTAGTTAACAAACTAAATTATTATTTACTTCATTTTTTGATATTAATTGACTTAATAAAAAAAATTTATTTTCGTTATTCCGGTCTGGTAATTCAAATCCTATTTTTTTTATTCCTGAGAATAACATAATTTAGATCTAAACAAAAAAATTAATATAATTTTTATTTATTCTAAATAAATATATGTATCAGAAATAAATAAGAATAATTTATTTTCGAACTAAACGAAATTTATAAAAAGAGTATTTTGAGCCACTTATAGTGCAAGAAAAATCTTCTTCAATTATGATAGCTAGCAATGATGGACACTGTGAAGTGAACTGCTCCTGCACTTTTCTTTTCTTTTTTTTTTTTCTTTTCTTTTTCTTTTTTTTTTTTTTTTTTTTTTTTTTTTTTTTTTTTTTTTTTTTTTTTTTTTTTTTTTTTCTTTTTCTCCTTCTTAGTCTCCTACTCTCCTTCAAAGGGTTGACTCCTTCCCCAACAACTCACATTTAACAATGCATTGATTGGATAACTAAAAAGATTATTATAGTTTTTGTCCAAAACACAAACTCTAGAGAGAGAGAGAGAGAGAGAGAGAGAGAGAGAGAAGAGGACATGGTCTTCCATGTGGGACTTTTTTTTTTAAACGACCTTATAAAATTTTCTAATTGGATAAATAACTCTATAAATTTTATTTTTGACAAACTAATTCTTCTTTTGTCATATAGGAGTCACGCTGAAATTTTCTCTTAAAAACGGTAAACGATTCACTGCCTTCATAAATATGATTAATGATTCACCATCTTTCTAATTTTTCATAAAAACGGTGAATCATTTTTCATTTTTTACTTCTTTACAGTTTCTTTTTATATCTCATATATAATCTTAATAAATATATAAAAATTTTAATTAATAATCTTAACAATATGAAAACCCTAATAATCTATCAAAACAATCCTAACAATCAAATAAAAATTCTAATAATCCACGCATAATCCTAATAATTTCTTTTTTTTCTATTTTTTTTATAATCAACATACAATTCTAACAATTATGAAGATGGTGAATCGTTAACAGTCTTAATGAATGCGGTGAACGATTTACTGCCTTTAAAAGCCCTGAGACTCTTTCAGAATACGGTGAATAATTCATCGCGTTTCGAAAAATGATCCTACGTGGTTCTTATGTGACGAATAAAGGGTTACTTTGCCAAATAAAAATTTGACATGCTTTTTTCGCAAATTACAAACTTTTAGAGGGTTATTTTGTAAAAAATACCCTCTTAATAATAATATATTTATGGAGACTGACATGTGGGGCCAACCAAAAACTGGTGGGTCACCTGCTGCAGGACTTTTTTGTCCCTGCTTGTTGGGCAAGTTGTTGCATAGACCATGGTCTATTGAGTGTGTTCTAAACTCAAATCATGAAAGTGTTAAAAAAATTTTTTAAAAAAATTAAAGGTTTTTTTATGGGATCTATAGCCTCTAAATAGTTCATTGCATAGAATTATTTATAATGTTTAAAATTGTATTATCAAAACATCTAGTACTCGAAAAATTAATATAGAAAAAGAAAAAAATTATTTTTTGTTATGAAACAGAAAAATTATTAATCAATGCTTTTAATCGTCATAGATATCGTTCGAAAGTTTAGATTTTTATTAGAACTATATTTGTGGCAGAGTATTTGACAAAAAAAAAAATTATAATAAATTTAGGACATGAAGAAAGAAACTGTATTGTAGTCTGTAAAACTGTCAAATTTATAATAAAAAATGTTTGAAGACCGGTCCACGGTGGACCGGGATCATTTAGTAATCCAAATTAAGTAAACCACTCTACATTTTGGCTTCAAGTGTTTCACACCCACACACACATCTACATAAAATTTATAAGTAAATAAAAAAATTAAAAAAATTAAAAAGTATATAAATATATATATATATATATATATATATATATATATATATATATATATATATATAATGAAAAAGAAAAAATAAAAGCAGAAGAGGGGAGAAGCAAAAGAAGCATTTTTATTTTTTGCTTCTTCTTCTCCGTCGCTCTCTCCCCACTTCTCCCCCTCTCCTCCCTCCTCCGACGATCGCCGGAGCCTCGCCGGAGAATGGAGGAGGCGGCGCGGGCGGCGGAGGCGATGCTCCGGCGGGCGCTCTCCGAGGCGTCCGCGTCCAGGCCCCGCTGGTAAAAATCCCAAGCTTTTTCACCGGATTCGTGTTAATCGGTCTGTAAATTATTAGCTAGATCGATCAAAACCCTTGGGAGTAACGAGATCGAGGTCTCGGTCGTATCGTTTTGGGGATTTTGGGGTTTGATTTGGAGATGTTGGTTGGGATTTGTGAGCTAGGGTTTCTTGATGATTGTAGCGCTCGATTTAAGAAGAGATTGAGGCCATTGTGATGGATCGTACGAGGATTTAGCTTCTGTTTTTGTTGTAGATAAAAATGTGTGGAGACCCTCCCTCACCTATTGGCCTTTTTGAAATAGGGTTTGTTTGATGCCCCCCTCATATTCTATTTTGTCGATTTGCGTTGTTATGCTTAGGTTTGTTGAGGATTTCTGTCAAATACTATTGTTGTATGAACAATTTGTTGTTGGTTCTTGCAGTTTCATTTGCTAAAAAGATGATTAGAGCCATTGAACTTGAAGAAATCACTGTTGGATTTAGTAAAAGCACCCGAATTGTCGGATTAAGATCACTTGAATCAAAACATTCATGACCTGAGGGGTGTTAATTGAAAAAAAAAGAAAGAAGAAGAAGTTGAGAGGACCATTTCAAATTGGCCTCTATTTGAGTTTGTTCTCGACACATTGTGATGTTCGATCACTCTTTTTGCTCCAGGAAATTATGGAGCATGTGTGGTGTGTCAATGCTGCATTTGCTCACTGTTCATTTCGTTGCAAGCGTGTAGAATCAAATAGGTAAAAATGTACAGGGAAAGTGTGGAACATTTTGAAATAGATCTCTCAATTATTGTCCTCTTCATTGACATTTTTTTTACTTTTGATTCGCTTGACTTAGTCATCTCTACCAGTTAAATTGGGGTTTTGTGAAATCTCATAGTGGTTTTCAGTTGATTATACTCTAGATTTCGCTAACTTTTAACAGCTGCTAGCTAATCAAGCCGCAGATTTTGAGGAATCTCAAATTAAGTCAAGGAAAATAAGCTAAATCAATGAAACTAAAAGTTGAGTGGTGTCAATCATAGAAATATAGTTGGAGGATCCATTTCAAAATGGCGTATAATTGAGAGTGTTTCTTATTTTATGGCTTGAACAATCAGGATGAAAAAAATCAATTAAGATTGTTAATTAAAGGTTATTTCTGGCATGAGAAGCTAAAATGTATATACAGTGATATTCTGTTTGGAATTTTTGTTGGCACATGGAAAGCAACTAAATTTTATGAACCTTGTGCCGATCCTTGGTTCTATATTTGATATTTCATAATTCTGCTGTGATTCTTCCTTATTCTCATCTGGACCTTTGAGAGAGCCTTAGTTTGACAATTTTTCTTTCCTCATTTTAGTCAACTAAGTAGTGGGTCCCATGAATTAGATGGTACTGTATTAGTTGATTATAGCTCAGAGCCTTAGACTAGAGCACAACTTTACGATTTGGCCGTATGCAAGACTCTAGAAGGTTTACACCTAATTTTCTCGAACTTTTGCTTGGTCATGGATCAAAGTCAACCTATTGAATTAAATATATCAGGTTTTAGTTGATTCAGGTTTAGTAGGGTACTAGGGTTATTTTGGTTGGGTCATGATTTAAATTGAACTTCCAATCTATTATCAAATTGCACTTCTTTTATATCGAGCTCGTTGGATATCCCCTACTACTGTAAAGCCTTCGCATTGAATGAAGAGAGGAAATCCGTTTTGAGTATCTGAGTTGAGAGGGAATATTTAGTTGACTGAACTGAAGCATTGTTTTTTAATTATTAAGAAGAACAAGTGATAGCTTTATATGAGATGATTCTGCTTTCGTGCTTTGACTTATTTAGGTAAAGGTTTTCTCTCTTGGTTGTAAGAAGAGAGAGAAACTTGGACTTTAGGAGCTTCCAAGGTTCATGATCTGAAAAAATCTACTTTTTAACTTGTATTTTGACCTCTTAGGTCATGTTTTGTTAATGTTCTTAGGTCTTTTTTTTAATGTTCTTATAATGATTTGTGACCTCTTAGCTATTGACTAGATCAATTAAGGATACAGTTAGTACTTTGAGATCCTGTATCTATGTGAAATGAAGTATCTGTCTTTGTATCTAAACTTATTATTTTCAAAATATTTTTTCCCTCTGTTTGCTTTACAGTTAATTGACTAACTCATTTGAGTTGCAGGTTGATTCAGTTTCCTGCTACTGCAGAGTAGACACTGGCCTGAAAACTGTTGTAGGCGCTAGAAAGTTCGTACCTGGTGCAAAACTCTGCCTACAGCCGGATATCAAACCCAACGGGCCCCGGCCTAGGAACTCACGCCGCGACAGGTACAAAACCCAAGCACCTTTCTTGCCCGGCCTCCCCGACGATCTCGCCATTGCTTGCTTGATCCGCGTACCGCGAATCGAGCACCACAACCTTCGGTTAGTCTGTAAAAGATGGAATCGCCTTTTGTCTGGGAATTACTTTTATTCCTTAAGAAGAAAGCTAGGAATGGCGGAGGAATGGGTTTATGTTTTTAAGAGAGATCGAGATGGAAAAATATCGTGGCATGCCTTTGATCCCACATATCAGTTATGGAAATCTCTCCCGCCTGTCCCTCCGGAGTACGCAGAAGCCCTTGGGTTTGGTTGTGCCGTTCTGAGTGGCTGCTATCTCTACTTGTTTGGAGGTAAAGACCCATTACGAGGTTCGATGAGGCGAGTAGTCTTTTACAATGCGCGGACCAACAAATGGCATCGAGCACCAGATATGCTGAGAAAACGCCATTTCTTTGGTTCTTGTGTAATTAACAATTGCCTCTATGTTGCTGGTGGGGAGTGTGAAGGGATTCAGAGAACTCTCCGATCGGCTGAGTTTTACGATCCGAACAGAAACAGATGGACCTTTGTTGGCGAAATGAACAATGGAATGGTTCCATTTATTGGGGTTGTCTATGATAATAAATGGTTTTTAAAGGGGCTTGATTCTCATCGCCAGGTAGTTAGTGAATTCTATGCGCCGAGTTCCAACTCTTGGTATACGGCTTCCAACGGAATGGTCACCGGATGGCGAAACCCCAGTGTTTCGTTCAACGGGAGGCTTTATGCTGCTGATTGTAGGGACGGATGCAAAATTAGGGTTTACGATCGGTCTACCGATTCCTGGGCCAGGTTCACAGATAGCAAGCATCATTTAGGCAATTCACGTGCCTTTGAGGCTGCAGCCTTGGTTTCTATAAATGGTAAGCTTGGGATTGTTCGGAACAATATGAGTATTAGTTTAGTCGATGTATTGAATCCAGGATTGAGTATAGAAACAAATAGCGCGCGTGCGTGGGAAACAATTGCAGTGAAAGGACAGATTAAGTCCTTCGTCGCGAATCTGTGGTCGAGCATTGCGGGGCGGAGCGGGCTGAAGAGCCACATTGTTCATTGTCAGGTGCTTCAGGTCTGAGGATATGTTTTTTTTGTCTTGATTTTTGGAAGACTAAATAGCAGAGATTTATAAATGCCCATCGGCTCTGATGTCTGGTATCAACAGGCCCATCTCAATTTGCGGGAATATGCAGCTGAGAAATCTTAGTTTCGGAGGTCGAGGTCGAGGACATCGATCCTTCTCCTGATTAGTATTGGAAATCAATGTTTTTGTTCCTTCTAAGATTCTTGAGTAAAACACATGGAAAGGTTACCAGGACCACCAACCTCAGAGGTGAAAATGCTTCACCACTAGCTCATTCAGAGACACTGAAGAAAGGAAAAAAGAAAGGAAGGGCGAAAGGACGAGCATGTTTCGCATCTAATGCTTGTTTATGCACGCTGGAGCACTCAAAGCGCGGAGACGTATTCGTCGCTAAAATTTGAGATAGATCTTGATCATGATCTTGTTTGTCATATCATTGGGTATACTTCCTGTATGCCCTATTTGGTTCCCCTTTTGTTGGTAGAAGATACTGGGGTACATTTTCTGAAACTCTTGTTCTTTGTAGACCCTGTTTATGAAGTAAATTAGGATTTTGGTTCTCTCAAATTCGCTGTATATTGCTTTGAATGAGAAGAATTGTACTTATGATTCGATAACTAGCATCACTAAATCAGATGCCTTTTGTAATATAGCTGAAGTTAATTTTCGATTCTGGGGTGATTTCCTGAGTGGTGCATTTTTTGACAGCTGATTTTTTCTTCCCAAAGTTAAAGTTCTATTACCCGATGCATGTGAAAATAGAGAAAACGATGAATGTATGTTGCTGCGGCGGAAAGCTAGATGAATGCATGTTGCTGCGGCGGAAAGCTAAAATGAGCTTTTTTGGGTTGCGGACTTTTTGCTTCTTGTTTTTCTTGAAGCTGTTGGAATGATATATATATATATATATATATATGAGTAGGGCTACTGTGCTATTAGGAGCACAACAGCCCTTGTGCTCCTAACATTCTAACCACCCATCAAATCTGATGAGTGATTAGAATGAGACAGGAAGGAGATATTGAAGAGAAATTCCCATCAAATCTGATGGGTGGTTAGAAATTGAAACACCTAATTTCTCTTCNGGCTGCTATCTTATTAAGAGGATAGTAGCCCTACTCTATGTATATATATATATAGAGAGAGAGAGAAAGAGAGAGAGAGCTAGGCTGCTATATTATCGGTAGCACGGATGCCTCCGTGCTACAAAGTTGTTTTCAATGATGTCACTTTCAAATCGACGATCGGCTCCGTTAGACTTGATCTACACTATTGAAAGTATTTGGAAACTAAATTTCATAATCTTTCGGTACATTACCTATCAAACGAGTAGTCTAAAAATAAACGGTTGTAAATAAAATTCTCATAAAAATGATGATAGAAGACTTGAATTTAAGATTAGAGGTACTGATCTTACTCTAAATAGTAAAAAAAAAATTCTATAAAAATTTCATCTGAATTGAATTATTTTACACCATTAAATTTACAAATGCATCACATCTATTATTAAAATTGTCAATTTTGAGACCTTTTTAATCATTAGCCAAATAATGTCGAAGAATTCTGAAATTTAATTTCCAAATACTTTCAATAGTGTAAATCAAATCTAACGGAACTAATCGTCGATTTAAAAGCCGCATCATCGAAAACAACTTGGTAGCACAGAAGCCTCCGTGCTACCGATAGTATAGCAGCCGGACTCTCTCTCTCTCTCTCTCTATATATATATATAGAGTTATATATATATATACTGTTAGTGCTTCTTCAAAATAGTTTTTCGAACCTAACCTCTTTAGAAGCTCCAGGTGCTCTAGCAACGACAAAGAGTAAATAAGATAAAACAAAAGAGCTTTAGGCCATCTGAAAGTGTACCACAAAATCCGATAAATTAGGAAGTGGAAGAAAACGCAAGAAAATATTATTACAAACAATTCCATGGTGCAACTATTTGAGAAAGGCTCTAAACGATAATAAACTAAACTCACCACTCAAATTATGCCTATGAGATCAAGGTCCAGAACATTTGTACAAATGAAGCTCCTCACAAAACTAGCATTTATTCATTTGTTACCTCCCTGAATTACTAGCTAAACACATACATATACGCCGCTGGAAAATGCAATATTTAAATTGCGTTAGGCAGAGTGTGGTATTTTGATCGCCATCCTCTGTGCAAGCCACGGCCTGTCAGGATCCGGGTCGATAAAAGAGTGGGCGAGAAATTGCTCGGCCTCCTCGTCGAGAAGCTCTCGAGCCCATGTGACTCGGTTCGCAGGGCGATAACCTGGCCCCGAGCATCTGCAAGCAGTAAGGAGAACTAAAAGTGAGACAGGTAATGGCGCCAAACAAAATCACTTCTGTAAAAGCCATCCACCTATTGATATCTGTAGGTACTTCGAGATTATAATGAATCTTCAACAGCTTTTTACAGTACTAGAAGCAAAAGTTTCAAATTAGAACTTTTACTTTGATAGTCGAAAAGGCCATTTCAACCGCTCACCGTGACAAAAGATTTAAAACTTTGTTTGCCAAATGCTTGGCTGCTGCTTTTCAGAGTTGAGAAACAGTTCCAGAGGCTACGGAAAACCGTCACTGAATAACCATTTGCGAAGCTAAACATACCTGTACTCGTAAAAGCAAGCACTTCGCTCATTCTCGCATTTGTCCCAGTTATTCCACCCAACCGGTCTAATGCACGCATCCATCCATGTGTATGCAAAAACCACCCTTCCAAAAGGTCCCCACGGCCGCCCGAGATACATGTATGAAGTGCTACCGTTACCGGTAATAACACATCTGAGTTGTTTTATTGGTGAGTGCCACAAAGAAGCAGAGGAAACAAATAAGTAAATAAATAAATAGATAACGCTAGCAATAGCAGGGGAATAATTAGGAAGTATGAGCTCCAATTGTATGATTATTATGCTTATTATGTTGCCAAATGAATAGTTTGAGAATTTATTACAGATTCTAATTGTTTTTTACAATTCTAATAATAAACACCATTTATCACGGCCCAAAACACTAAGGCACACATTGGTGAAAAACAATCGCTATAATGGATTACTGAATTTAATTTACCATGGGCTATAACATAAAGCAGAAGAAAAAAGATGATCGATCACAAGATCACCTCAAGAACACATAACCAGTCGATTCCTGAGGTGTTTTCCGGCTTTGAGCAGTTATAAATCCTGGGGATTTGCAATAGATGTGACAATGTTCTAAAAAGGCTGTCGAATTCCCGAATATGAAGTCCACGCTCCCTTCGATGTAGCAGTCACGTAGATATTGTTTCCCATAATGTAAATACAAAGTATCCTGCGTGGTTTGTTTAAAGAAATATATGAACCACAACCTTAACAATGATAATATTTTTCGATACCAGAACAAGGGGAACGCTTGTATATAATTGTAAACTTGATGTACAAGTATACCCAACATCCCATTTTTGAGTCAAATATCATTATGGACGACAATTGTTCCTCGCAGTCAAAATCAGCAACTTCTAAATCACTTCATAAAAGATGAATTCAAACATGTAGTTAGGAATTAGACGACTTGTCCTTTCCCCTCTTTTAAATTACTAAACACAACTGAAGTAAGACATCTTAGGACCGATTTGGTCATCTGTGAATGCAATATGACACAAAATAAACATCCCGATAGTGATTTTTCTCAAGATAGCAAGATCATTGAAGCGTGAGTTGCACATAAATTCTCTATCCTTGTCGTGAAAGGAGAAGGTTATACTTATGGTCTTTTGACACTTAAACTCAAACCTACATGAGAAGTATTCATAAACCCAAATTTGTGACATGAAAAGAAACTAACAAAAAATCACTTCAAAAAGGAGGTGAAAAAAAAGGAAAAAAGATAACAGAATCCCCAAAACAGTATATCTTTGGGACCATTATCTTCCTACGTGAACAAAAGAAACCAAGCATGGAAGCTCAAACTAATGAAGAATTAGTACACCAAAAACTTCAGGTTCTTAATCAAGATTTAGTAAAGCAAAGCTAGTTAAACAGTTGAAGTGACCAAAATACACAAATTCAACAGTGACATAGTGAACTATTGGTAATCTTACTAACATACATCACAACCGTAGTTACGCATTCAAATTGGAAAAAAGAGCGACAGGGAGGAACAATTACTTGCCACCCGAGGAACCTGCAATTATAGAAGGCACAACGATCGGCAGTCACTCTGATTGCCACGGCCTGACCCGAGCCCTGCGAAATCATGGCAAAATGTAAACAACTCTGGCAGAAAAGGCATTGACTACTAAGAGGGAACAGGGAAAAGTGCGAAAAACCAGCAACTAACGTATTTTGCAATGGCGCGTAAACTTGAAAATTTTTGCTAGTGCTGCCTAGTCTTTTAGCTTGTTCAATTTCTAACTTTCTTACATACAATGGAATAGTTTGTAACACGACGGAATATTCTATTAATTTTTGCATAGAAACCACTAAATTTTCGTAGAAATGACGCGAATTTCCGACATCAAAGATATGGAAAGGTAAAGGAGTAGTATCGAAATTTTAAAGTGCAGATGCCTATTTCAAAATGCGCAATGATTTGCATGAGGTCCATACATTAGTACATAAAAAGAAAAGAGGGAAAAACACCTGAGGAGCAGAATTCTCGAAGGTGATATTCTCCGCAATGAAATCCTCTCCCTCCACAATGACGGTTCCGCATCCGAAGGTCCCCGTTCCAATTACGCGAGAAGACTATGGAGAAGAGGAAGAAGATAATTGAGCTAAGTTAGTCTATGCCCGAAAGTGTTAGCGGGAAATCCTACAAGGAAACATAAACAGAAGCGAGCTAATGGAATGCATCGGGGGATCAACACCATCAGTCAACTGAACTTCTTAGTAAGTTTCACTCAGCTCACCAAACTTCAGTTTTCATCTACTACGGCACTGTAATTTGTGTCTCAATGAATCCATTCCGCCAAACTCGGTTTAACTTCTCCAACAGAGCGATGATGTGCCAGCTAACTCAGTAAGCCAAAACTTGACCGTCATGTGACATTCAAGAGATGGTACAATAATGATGTGGTAATTGACTCAACCGCAGCATCATCTCAAGACTCCAATAATAATAATAATTCAACCACCACATCATCTTGTAAACACGACATGGCAAAACCATAGCAGTTAAGCAACATCCATGTCATATTCAAAAAATAATATAATGACTGATTGGAACGGAAATTGAAGTCCAGTGATTTAAACAGATCTTCCTAATAAAATTAGTGTGGTAAAAGACAAAGAGCCTGTTGAGGCAGAAGCGACTTACAGTAAAATCATTTTATTAAAATCTCTTCTACAAATTCTCTCTGCAGCGGCAGAAGCGTCAGACTTTTCCCTTTTTAAAGTGCAGCTGAAAGCAGAAGTGGATCGTCTGCGCCACCAGCAAGGTGTTTGCGGGAATGCCTCAACGAGACTTGGCGTAGAGCGAGCGAAAGAGAGAAGAGAGATTGTTGCAGCTGAAAGCAGAAGCGGATGCGGAAGCAGAGCGTCTGTGCCGCCCGCAAGGTGTTTGTGGGAATGCCTCAACGAGTCTTAGCGCAGAGAGAGAGCGCGACTGTTGCAGCTAAAAGCAAAAGCAGAAGCGGAAGCGTCTGCGGCGCCCGTAAGGTGTTCGTGGGAATGGCCCAACGAGAGTTGGGGTGGGTCTTAACTCTTAAGCGCCATTACCTGGTGGTGGTTGATGCGCCCGGCGGTGTTGTCCCAGGAGATGACGGTGGTCTCGGGGCGCGCGGCGGCGAAGGTGATGAGGTTCTTGGTCTTGGGCACGTAGACGGGCTCGCGGTAAACCCCCGGCGCGATGGCGATCACCGTGCGCACGCGGTTCCCCAGCGGCACCGCGTCCACCGCGTCCTGCACCCGCGCGAACTCCCCCGCTCCCCCTCCTCCCCCCGCCGCCGACACCCGCAGCACCCGCTGCGCCATCTCGCCCTCCGCCGCCGCCGCCGCCTCCTCGTCCTCCGCCTCGGCGCCGACGCTGATAAATCGTTCGTTCGGGGTCCAAAGAGTCCGCGCTCGTCAAACGTTGTTGCGCACAAACTATGAATGGACTTCGACACCTCGATCCGATGAGAGTTATTTGCATACGCGTTCCTGCAAACATAGTAAATTACAGAAACAGCTCTACAAAACGAAAATTCTATAAGTTGTCCCTGCAAAAATTTTAAGTTATGCAGATATGTCTCTACTGTTAAATATGTTAAAAAAATTTCGTTAGCCACAGTTAAAAACTTAACCATGGTTAATTAATAACGTAAATTGACGGTTTTACCCTTCTTCCTCTTCCTTCTCTTTCTCTTCCATTTTCTTCGTTGCTGGTGACGGCGGCGGCGGCAGCGGCAGCGGCAGCGGCAGCGAACCCTCTCCCTCTTCCTCTTCCTCTTCCTCTTCTTCTCCCTCTTCCTCTCCTTCTTTCTCTTCTCTTTTTTTCGTCGCCGGCGAATCCAACCCCGCGCCGCCGCCGTCCACTCCCGTGGCCCGAAGAGGGAGAGAAAGGAAAGGGGAAGAGAAATATTTTGGAAGGATATATTTGTGAGGGCAATAAAGTCATTTCACAAGAAAACTGTTAAAAAATTAACAGTTTCCTAACAGATTTCAACCAGAGGTGCATATCTGCATAACTTAGGACTTTTGTAGGAATAACTTATGGAATTTCTATTTTGCAGGAATATTTTTATAATTCATCATATTTGTAGGGACGTGTATGCAAATAATCCAATAAGTAAATATTCAAGGAGTTCGTTTTTCTTTTTCCTTTTTCTTTTTTTCACACTTTTTTTTTTCTGCTGATGTGGCATTTTTAATATCATTTTTTTTAATTTATAGATCCCATTATAATTATTAAAAAAAAAATTTATATCTTTTTAAAAAAAAGAGAGATGTGATTCGCTGTTTATTGGTGCGTTGGTATAAAGAAATTGAATATATAAATAATTTATTTTATTGCGTGCATTCTAGAATTTCAAACGTGCATGATTTTTTTTACTTAAAATATAATTAGAAAGATAAATTTATTATTTTTATTATTTTTAATTATTGTGATACTGTGATTAGAACTATAATTAATTTGAATGTGTTTTCAACTACGACAGTTAAACCTTCTTATGTAGTTCCTGTTACGACAGTTTGGTTCAAATGTTTTAAACTAAATACCATGTTTGGATTAAATACTATTTGGCCTACCACAACTAAACCTAAGGGCCAAAAAACATATAGTCAATATTATTTTTTCACTATCAAAGAAATTCCAATTTCGCTCTAATTATATTGCAATTATAATTCTGTATAGTTATAATCGCGTACAACCAAACAATTTGTAATTGAACTATCGTTCCTATGCCGTTTATAGTACGCATGATGGGTCGGTGATTCGCGATCCTTCTTATCATTGCCTTGATGCTTTCTCTCTCAAAAGGAGTGGTGTTGCTTTCAGATTCGGATGGTAAGAGATTCTGATGCATCGCTATAAATGTTACGGTGTCTATCATATTCAAAATGAAAACTGATTATTGATTGTTTTCGTCTTTTATACTCTCGCTTTGAGCAATGCTATCCACTCTATATATAGGTGTAAACTTTACATCTACATCAAGAAAGCTTATGCAAGCATTCTGCATATTTTCAATCATTTTTTCTCTATTTTCAATCAAAATCAATACACGTAAAAATCGTAAATTATAGAATAATTATTAATGTGGTGTAGCAGGTTCAAATTAGAGGTATATAAACAAAAGCTCATTTCGATACACGTGCATTTTTTTTAAATTTGAATTTTAGTATTAGTATAAAGTAAGAATTTTCTCTACCAACCCAATATTAAATCTACGAAACTTAATTAAATTAGTGTTAAAAGTTTTAAAATTATAAAATATTAATTTAAAAAAAATAAGTTGAGGAGGCTATGCCAAAATATCCTATAGTTGAAGGGCTCTCCATTATTTTCGTCCACTTCTTCTCCCCTTTTAAAGTGGGCGATCAGGGTTTAGCTCGTCCCCGCCATGGCGATTAGGGTTTTAGTTCGCCGCTCCATCCCCTCCAAATTCGCTCCAATCTCGCCCAATTCGCTTCAAAAAATCCGATTTTCCTCTCAATCCCCCGATTTTCCGCGTAAATGTCCCCCGAGATATTCTCCATGGACCTCTCCTTACTCGAATCAGATCGCCATCGCCAGTCTCCTGCGGAGGTACGGATTTCCCCAATCCAATCTCCACGAATTCGTCCAAAGAAACCGATTTGTGTCAGATTTTAACCCTTCCGATGTCGAGAATTGCATTAAGATCCTCCTATCCTTCGGATTCTCGCAAAACTCCCTTTTGTCGATCGTTTCCTCTTGCCCTATGGCTCTGGATCTCGAATTCTTGCGAAAATGGCAGGGCTTTTTCTCCGAATTAGGTCCTATTCCTCCTTCCGTAGTCCAGAAACTTCTTGAACAATCTGGAAAGTTTAGTATCAGGCCGGATGATCTTCGCCCGATTCTACGGTTCATGAAAGATATGGGCTTTAGGAATGAAACTTTAAGAAGACTATTGGGGGAGTTGCCTTTGGGGTTGTTGAAGGATTCGGCTGAAATTGGCGATAAAGTTGACATTTTGAAACGAATCGGACTTGATATAGATGAGATTGATCGAATTTGCTGTAGTTTTCCGGGTTACTTTGCTCTTGACTTCGAAGGTAGTTTGAGGCTCTTATTTCAAGAGTTTTATGATTTGGGTTTTACCCAACATGAGGTTAGAAAGGCAATAAATGAAGATCCGAGGCTTCTTTTAAGCATGGAAGTCGGAGAGCTTTCGCGGTGCATGGAATTGCTCAAAAGCTTAAAATGCAGGCATAATGTAAAAGAGAAGATCTTTAGTAGGGGTTATTTAAGAGCCGTGATCGACGTAAAGCTTAGAGTGGATGGCTTGCACAGGCATGGTTTGATTCTTAGAGATGCTTTTAAGATATTGTTCGTGGAGCCAAGAATAATTTTATATGATTTAGAGGACATAGAAAAGAAGATTGACTTCTTGCTCCACAAGATAAAGTTTTGTATCGAGTATCTAATTGAATGTCCTGAGTATTTAGGGGTAAATCTTGAGAAGCATATAATTCCACGCTACAATGTGATTGTTTACTTGAGATCCATAGGAGGTCTTGGCGATGAGGTGGGAATGAAGCATTTTGTGAAGCTTAGTAGGCTAAAGTTCTATAACTTGTTTGTGAAGCCATACCCTGAGTGCGAAAAGATGTTTGGAGGACCAAAGAGAGAAGTTGAAGTTAGACCGCGGCATCCTACTGCCATGTGGAAGCTGTTTAAGCCCCAGAGATACCCCGATTCTAAAGAAGATGTGAATAACATGAAGCTGTTTATGGAGTCTCTTGTGTAATACCGGTGCTGCTGGGGGTCTATTTGACCTGGTATAGCTTTTGCAGTAGTGCAATTGTAGTAGCAGCTATCCGAAGAAACAGATGAAACATTCCTGCTGCAGGAAAAGCACAAGTTTCAAATTGGAACTTTGCTTTTGGGTTCTGTATGCTCCCATCGCAGCAAAAGATCTAGACTTTTTGTTTGCCAAATGCCTAGTAGCTACTTGTTGGATTATTCCAGAACAGCAGACCTAATAGGCATTATGATGTTGGTTCTATAGGTAAGCAAAACAGAAAAACGGTGAGAATTCAAAAGGTATTGGTATATTTTAGGATGATCTTGACTGAATCTTGCTTGTAAAAGAAAAATGTATTACAATACTCCCCAACTCAATGTGCATGCGAATGAAAATCAAGTTTGAATTCCATAGCAAATCTTTGAGCACTGAATAATTTGAAGTTTTGTTTGAGATCTGCCTCATTATGGATGTTAGTTCAAAAGTTGCAGCTAGAACAATACATACATTAATGAAGCAAATTTAAACTTTGAGATGGAAAGGCATCCTCCTAACAGCAGAGAAACTCATGATTATTCATTCACATGGGTAACAATATGTTAATACTTGCGTCTCTTTGCATGGTATTGATATTGAATGGGCTCGCATTCGATGCTTTAAATAATTTCTGTGCTATATGGTTCATAGAAGTCTCTATTTTGGTTAATAGAACCACCATATTCAACTGAAAAAGCAGAACAGCTGCTGAAATGTCAAGCTTATTCAAGTGAAGTTTAGTTGCAAGGATTTCATCATTTAGAAGTTAATGAGAAGAACCCAGTGCCTATTTCTAATTTCGTGAGGTTCGGTGCTCTTAACATAAGATGTTCTGTTCTATAAGAATGAATCCATTATGTTTTGATGAGTCAGTAGCAGTGCACTCATTTCATCAAGTTGCCTTGGATTCTCTTTTCCTATATTCTTCTAATTGACTTAAGATTCTACTTGTTATAACAAGCTCTTAACTCTTGAAGATAATAGCTGGCAAAGCCAGCTGTTGCAAAGCATTTTTAAAGCACTCGTGAAACTTCACGGTCTCTGCTAATAAACTAAACAACTTCTCTTGATATCATTAAGAGTGAACAGAGAAGCAGAAAATAACCAATAACAAAGTTCGCCGACGTATATAATTTGAACAAACCACAATAATGTTGTTGCATTTGTTGATTGTATGAGTTTGTACCACAGCTCTGTAAGATTAGTGTATTTATCTTACAATTTTAGCTAATAGTTCGGTCTTTTAAGATTTTGAAGCATTAATGTACTAACTCCTGCAACATTGTTTTTCGTATCGTTTACTCTTGTAATCATTTACTGTTTGTTAAGAGAACTCTAGATCAGCCAATTGGGAATTAGTTTGCGAAATGCAAACCCACTATTATTTCCAGAAGAGAAAAAGAAACAGAATGTTAGAGTGCAAAAGAGTTGCAGATATAATGAGATGAATCAAGAATTTTGATGGACAAAGTTTGAACTGGAAGAATATATGGGCTTTAACAAGCTGCATTTTGGCAAACTTTATGTAACAAGATGATAACTAACAAAGCACTTTTTGGGAATTGTGTAGGTGGAAAATTCACAAAAAATGTCATTGACTTTAGAAAGTCAAATACTGCATGCATATTTTTAGAACAACTGTACCAGCTGTACATAATCTGGTTTAATTATGGAGCATAACTTCTCCAACTCCAAACTATCAAAATTGTAGTTGGTGTTTCCGCAAATTGTATTATCTGTTTTATTCATGAATAGTGTCATTTGATTTTTAATATTATTGGATCTCTTTGCCGACAAAATACGATATATTTTCTTTGTTTCTTTTTCCCCGTCTATTGTTTTATTGTTTTGACGAAGCTTCGCAAGCTTAGCCCTCTTGGTTCTAAAGTTTCTACAGGAGTAATGTTTGAAAAAGCTCTCATCAGCTTCTTCTTCTTTTTTTTTTTATGAACCTTGTAGTTTTGTGGCCTACAAACTTATATCAGCTTTTCCCGGTAGCCAAAAACTCAATGCTATTTACTTTTAACCAATTCCAAACTCAGCTTCTGCATCTTCAGCAGAGTAAATGTTTTCAGTGAAAAGTCACTTGGAAATGCTGATTTGTTCACTAGCTTAGAGCTTGTTTGTGCCTGCTGTAGCCTATAAAGTGCAATGCTGTTTAATAAAGTGTTATTTTAATACTACTAAGCAAAAACACTAATACAAATGCTCGCAAAAATTTCTCCATTCGCCAATTTTTCAAGCTCAGAATCTCATTTCTGATTTCTGGTTTTGCATGATCTTTAGATTTTTATTCTCCCTCAAACACTGTTGTATATGTACTCTAAATGCAAAGCAGAAGTGGGGCCAAACAAGCACCAAGTAGCTTTTGTATCTCTATATCTCCTGTTCATTTTATTGCTCATTTTATTGAAGTGTGTGCTCATTTTTCTCCTTGTGAAGAATTTAAAAATTATGGATAAATTGCACGATTGGTCTTCAAACTATGAAGTGGGTGATACTTTGGTCTTCAGTTTTTAATTTGTTGTAATTTCTGACCGGAACTTTTAGAATTGTTGCAACCAAGTCCCATAGCTGAAGTTAGCTGATTAAACATTAAGGCATAATTGATTTATAAGTAATTGTAGCATCTTAATTATTATTGTATTATCAATCGCAATATTTCTACATCACATTTATATTAATAATTTGTCAATATTCAGCTAATTAAATTATGTAGTCAGACTTAATTGTAATAATTTTGAAAGTAATTAAAGTTTGAAGACCAAACGTAAGCCAAAGAATAACATCGAACAATAAGAACAGGGTATCAATTAAAAGCTAGATCATAAAAAAGAACCCACATTGTAAACAAAGTAGGACTCATTGTACAACTTAAAGAAAAAGAACATAAAAGATTCAAAAAAAAAAAAAGAAAAAGAAAAAAGGGATGGATGAATAAATATCAGCAAAAGCTACCATCCAAAAACTTAACAAACTCAATCAGATCTATCCTCCCATCATTGTTCACATCATAAGCATCAATCATCCTCTTGCATGCATGCAGATCCACCCCTTCTGCAAACCCCAACCTGGAGAGAACCCTCTGCAGCTCCTTTGCATCAATGAAACCATCACTGTTCTCATCAAACACAGAGAAGGCCTCTCTGACCTCCTCCAAGCTGGGCTCCTTCTCCGCGAACAAGCCCGACAGGTCGTCGATGCCCGTCGCGGGCTCGTCGTCGTCGTCGCCGCCCAACCGCATGCCCATCCGCCCCATTATCATCTCCACATCCTCTCTTGTGATCAACTTGTTGGGGTCCTCATGACCATTTTCACTTTCATGGCCATGTTGCAATGCATGGAATGGTTGGTTGGTGGCATTGTGGTCATTTGGGGCCATGAATGTGGTGGTGAAGAGATTTGTGTAGGATTGGAGGTGTGACAAGTAGGTGGGGAAGAGCTTGTGGAGTGTTTTGATGGCCCAAGTGAGTTTTGTGGTGTTGAGGAAGAGAGAAGTTGTTGATGGTTTCTCCATTGCTTTGTATTGTATAAGAGAGAAAGAGAGAGAGAGAGAGAGAGAGTATAGCAGGTTAGTGTTAGTTTATTATAGGAGATGTTATGTATATGAATGGTTGAGTAATGTTGTTGTTTGGAAAGAAGCTAAATATAAGAGCTATGGGAGGGAGAGAGGAAGGTTCCTGTGAGGTACAAGTAGGAAATGCTTGAGAGAGTTGTGATGGTTGTAATGATCATTTTTAAAATTGAGTGGGAGGAAAAGCATAGCTGGTCTTTGAAAGAAACCATTTGGTGCACCCTGCGCATGCACCGCATCAACCGGTGCGCTGCACCCTCCCAACCATTCGTCGTACCGTAGACGTCAGTCTCTGCAATCCAGTGAACGGTGGTCAGATTCAGTGCTCTTAAAAGTTAAAGCGACCTGGACAGTGCTGATTAAAGTAAGAGATGGGACGGATGATTGAGACCAGAGAGTGTGCAGTGCACGAGATGACGTGGTGCACCGGACGTAAATAATGATAAATTAAAGGGGGGCCAACCTCCTCAACTTGTGGGTTTTGTTGGGTTGTGAAGACTTTAAGAGGAAATTTCTTAGAAAGAGAGAGGCAGCAGGCTTGGCCTGCCAATTTGTTGTCCTTGGATATATGTTCTTTTTCTCTTTTTTATTTTTTAACTGTTATTTTTTTAAATTAAACTTTTTAAAGAGATGTAAGGAGAAGGGCTTGAAATTTGGAGGTAAAATAAGTAGTCTGCAAATTCATGCTTGATAGTTCTTCGAGGTAGGCAAGGCCTTTTTTTTTCTTTTTTTTTTGCTTTTTTTCTTTTTTCTTTTTCTTTTTTTTTCCCTTTAGCTAGTCCATGGGGCTTGAACTCGACCTCTTGCTTGATGATGAGAAAAGCAATGCCGCTTAGTTTATACATATAAAATATGATAAAAATTCATTAGTTAAGTATTAATATTTTTTTTATTTTATAATTTTATTGTTGTATTATTATAATTTATGTATAAAAAATAATTTAGTTGTTTTAGACTAAATTTTTTAATTATATTGGGATATAATTATATTATTTTTATTTATTATATTATAATTTATTATTTATTATTTATTAAGTTATTTATTATTTATACATGAATTATAATTTTATATTATTTACTTCCTGCCAAATAAATAGGAAACTTCACTTTTACAACTATGAAAGCAAATAATAGAGGAAAAATAGTTTTCACCGAACTCCACTTCAATTCAAAATCAATTTTAACCCAAAGTTGAATTTTAAACGGGCCCTAATAGTAGGAGACTGAAGATAGATTCAGTGCAAGTACCAACAATTAGATGTAACTGAAAGGCTACAGAAATGTACGGTCCCAGTTTTTTTTTTTTCCGTAACTTGGCTGTAAACCGAATTTGACACTATATAAACCCGAAAAGTCTGGGACTTAGAAGTTAGAACCTCCTATTATATAAATTCACACTACCAGATATTCACATCTCTGACCTCAAAAAGAAATAGCGTGTTGACATAACAACCAGCTACTAACTATTTTTTGTATTTGGAAGAGTCTTGTCGTTTATCCTTTATCTTGTACCCTTGATTTGGTCCATGCACAGGAAAATATTATGTCTTAAATGGAAACTTTTGAGTGGAAAAAGAACAAGAATGATGCCAAATTTTATTTTATTTTTTTTAAAAAAATCTACTACATTCGTTTGATATGAGACAAATTTGGTAACCTCAGGACATATATAAGTCAAATGACCACTTTGTTCATGCTATGCTTTCTCCTGTCTCCTCCTTTTTCAACACGTTCTATTAGAGATAATTTGCTCAGGAAAATAAAATCAACTTCTTTTACATACACTTACTGCACATATTAGGCACCCCAAAAAATAGTTTTTGCTTCGCGAACCAGCTTAATTATTATAAAACATGCTTATAGTGTAAATATGCCCATCAAAGGGTTCTTATTGTCTAATACCATTCGAAGTACAACTTTGTCGACACACAAGAGAATCCCTAAATAGCTTCTGAAACCAACATTCTTTTCTCTGCCACACTCAAATGTTATTTACATGACGACAAGTTAATCCGTGCCTATAACGCGCAGACGTTGCAGCTTTTCCTACAAAACCCAGGTGAATCTTTCGATCCAACCATATAAAGAGGATTCTTCACGCACTCGCCCACCGCAGCCCACTGCGGGCAAAGGGTGTTCTCGTCGTCGCATGCCTCGCCCGACCTCTCTACACTCACTGGCTTATCGAAGGATCTTACGTGAATCCACTTTGTCGCAGACCACTTCTCGCCTTCTATAACAGGGCAGCTTCCGTGCAGGCTGTCGGTATCTGTTGTTGCATCAGGGTGAAGGCTGAAGAAGAGGAGAGCATCGCCTTTTCTTGGTTTTACTGGACAAAGAAAAAGAAAGGAAAGAAGGAACTATTAGTGATGGACTAAGTGCTTCGAAATGATATATTTAGATGTCTAATGTGGGCATTATAATCTAAGCATGTTCAACTTGAGCAGCTATAATAGTATCGACGAAAATTAGGCTGAAACTAACTGGGAGTCATTTTAGGCAAGTTATACTCATTGTTTTAAAACCCGGTTCGACTCAGACCAATCGGACCACATACTTTGAATACATTTTTAATCATATATAAGAATATAACATAATAATATTTAAAAATAATATAGAATACAATACTTCGTATATATTTTTATTAATAAGTAAGCATTTATGACGTTATACTGACATCATTCAACTCACTGGTTAAACCAGTAACCCATGGCCCGGCAATATTTCCGGGCGGTAAACAGTTTCGGTTTTTAAATCATTGGTTATACTGATAGTTCCCTATTCTCAGGCTGAGTTACACTTTCGTTTCCACGCTCAGGTAGTCTTGATTAATTATTCAAACATCATTAAGTGATTCAATTAGGTCTTGCGGTTAAATTTAGTCCATGAGAGTTTACGGAAGACCAATGTGTAGTCACAGTTCTTAAAATTGGACTATGTGGTATCCTAATTAGTGCCTAATTTGAGCCTACGTAGGTGGGAATATACCGACCCAGCTTCATAAAGGTTTTCAACCAAAATGGTCAAATGGGACCACGAGCCGCAAACATTAAATAGTGCCCTTCCACTTTCGGGGCCCAATTAGGTGCTAAATAGGATGCCCCAAAATCTGTGCTAGGTTAGTGCAACAAATACACCATGGTTTCGTCGACTCTCATGGATAGATATCGATAACAGGACTAAAAGCCACTAATGGGCATAAATTGAAGTTTAGGTACCAAAGTGAGATTGAGCCCATAGGGTGGGAACTTCTATAACAGTTAGGCCTCAATTTTATCTTTATTGATTCCACTAATCCTGACAGATTTTTTATTTCGCATAGATTTTAAAGTAACAATTGAAACAAAAAAAAAGCAGCAACTTGCATCAGATATGGACCATTTAATTGACGAAAATAAACAGATAAAACTCAGAATCACCATATGAGATACCTGCATAGCCATTTCTTGAACAATCAGACCAGGAGTCATCCTTGTGCTGAGTAAGTTTACTCTGCATAGGAGGCAAAGTAAACAAGATTATTTTTTTCTTTTTTTTTCCCTTTTCTTGAGAAATAATTGTCAAAAGAAAATTTTATTTTGCAACTAAAGAATTGAAAAAAAAGAAGAAGAAATCCCTACCTCCGCATTAGGAAAAATGGTCTCCCCACCCTTTATGACATCAGACAAGTACATGAGAACCGTGGCGACTCTGTGACCTCCAAGCACTTGATTTGCCTTGTCGTGAAAATAATCAAAATGGGGCTCATATTTTTCACCATTCTCGTAGTGTAGAATTTGCATCGACTCGCCGTTTTCTGAGTAAGATGACATTAATAATCAAAGATTGCCAGCAAATGATAACTATCAACTAAGCAGCACATAATTGTTCCAAGAAAAAGACAGCAGCTTTAATTTACCTACTGGAAGAAATGTCCAAGCAGCGATCCTCTTTTCGATTCTTGCAACAATTTCGTCCTTCCAAAGAAAATATTATTTTAGAATTCTCACAGAAAATTTCTTTATAGATGAGAATATGATCGCGCATTGCAAACTAACGAAAACATGTACTAATGAGTAAAGAGTAATTCACAGGACAAAGAGCGGAAATTATTATGATATATATTTGAAAACTTGAAATTTTCAGTACGAGTATACAAGGAAAATGCTGTTAATGATTCTCAACGACAACATGTATTATATTCTTCATTCATCTGAAAGGAGGCGTGAATTTTGCAATCACATATACTCCTACAGAAGTTGTTAGATGAAGAATAAAGTCCAGAGAACAGAAAAGATAAGAAAGTGCCGATTTTGCGGGAAAATGGGGGAAGAGACAATTAGAAAGGAAACAGAGGGAAAAAAATTTATATGGTTTAGATAAGTCAATGGTTACAGTGCACAGCATCTCTTCGAAGTCATTTTATTTTAACTTAAAGTATCACAAGGTAAAATATTGCCACGGGACAACAACCTTCAGTGATATCCACCATAGGATCCTAAACTAATATTTTTTTGAAATCCTACGGAGAGCAACTACAAACAGAGGGGAAAAACACACAAAAATCTCAAAACAGCTCTACTTAAAAAGCATTTCTGCATAAACATAAGCCTCATCCAACTCAAAGAGGCCCTTAATTGTAATGCATCAAATAACAATCTTTCAAATGCAACAACATGTGTATTATTCTCGCCTAACCTGCATTTAAATTCTCAAAAGATGACTGCATATATAGAAAAGCTCACAACATAGAATACATCAATGAAGAACAACACCAGAATAGCAAGTCTGAATGTAAGTTCTCCGAACCAAAACAAGCAAATTTATTGAAAAGTTACAAATGCAAAAAGGATTAAGGGATTCAAATAACCTGGTGCTTCTCAAGGAACATTCCTGAGCTTGTGCGGACCTCACTCATCACGCTCTTCCCGGACTCATTATCGGCCACCATTGATTTCTCCAGCTTTCCTTTTGCCTACTCTCGCAATACAAAACCGAAACCAAATTCCAATAATCTAATCAATAATATCAAGAAAAATAGGCTAAACTACAAAAAAATTATCCCTACACTCTCCCCTCTTCCTCAATTAACTCCTTGCAATTTTACTCAACAATTTAAACCTTTGAACTTAGTGCCGTCTCAAATAGGTCATAACGCTGATTCTATAGAAGAACATCGTTATATGTAGGTCATAACGTTGATTCTATAGAAGAAATGTTGTAGTCTAAATAATAGATCTAAGACCCAAAAAAGGATCCTCTTTATTATAACAGCTAGTTGAATTGGCATTTATCGACAATTTACTCAATTTATATGCCATCAAAGTGAAATTGTCCACCAAAATTTCGCAATCTCAAATTCTCGCATCTATTCAAAACAAGAGTAAAGTGCAAGGAGGGGTAATTGAGAAAGAGAGAAAAGTGTAGAATTTTATTTGCAAATTAGTACCAAAAAAGAGTAAAAATTGAAACTTTTCCTCACCAATTTGATTAGGTGGTCGCATTCGTCGCCGGAGAGGAATCCCTTGCACAAAAAAGCCCTAAACAAAGCCCAAAGCTCAGATCGAAGCCTAATTGTGGTAAAAAGGTACGGGAAAAAAAGGAAGGGGGAATTGGAAAGAGGCTAGGGTGGGGAAAAACCTAGGGCGCCATGAGAGTTGGATAACGCGGGTGGGGTCGAATAGGAAGGCGTGGGCGTCGTCGTCGTCTCCATGGGCGAGGGTGGGGAGAGGTCCGAAGAGGAGGTGGATGAGGACGAGGACGAGGACGAGGTCGAGACGGTGACCGGATCCCATCGGCGCGGGGAGGAGGGAGGTGGGAGGCGGTGACGGGAATCGACGGGTTGTGTTCGTGGGTTTCTATTTTCTAAAATAAATAAATAAATAAATAAGTAAATAAAGGGTTAATTGCGTACATGTTCTTGTAAACATGATGAATTACAGATATATCCCTATAAAGTTTAACTTTTATAAGATATATTCCTACCGTTAGGATCTGTTAGAGAAATTTAGTTAATCACCATTAAAATATTTAACCATGATTAATTAATAAGGTGAATTGATAATTTTATTTTTCTTTCTCTACCTCTTCATCTTCCCCTCTTACTTGTCAGAGTACCCGTCGTCGTCGTCGCCGGCGAGGGAGGAGATGTGGCGAGCAATCGCGGTGGAGAAGGAGGATCGGGTGGGGCTCTTTGTGGGAGATCAGCACCGACCTCACCATCCCCAACGGTGTCTCCAGTTGAGGTAAGTGCAGCGGCGGCCGGACAACGGCCTTTGCCGCCTCCTTTTTCTTCATCTTCTTCTTCATATCCTTCTTTTCCTCCAATTTTCACCTCCTTCTTTCTCTTTGTTGTCGTCGTCGATGATCCAATCGTCGTGCTCGCGTGGGCCGTCGTCACAAGCGCTTCTGAATCGGCCGCACCTTTGCCCTCCGCCTTGCTGTTGCGGGCCTCAGCCTCATCCTCGTCGGCCGCAACTTCGACAAGCTCCGCGACGTCCCCGCCATTGCCGCCGCCGTCGTCTGCTCCCACAACCCAAAAAGGAAAAGAAAGAAAAAAAAAAGGGACATTTGTGAGGGCATTTCTACAAACGTATACCAGCTTGAACATTTGGAGGGACATACTTTGAGGACAAAAATATCATTTTACGAATTTATTGTTAAAAAATAAATAATTCTTTAACGAATCCTAACCAGAGAAACATATCTGAATATATTAGAACTTTTACAAGAATAACTTATGAAAGTTGAACTTTGCGGGAATATATATATAATTCATCATATTTATAGGGACGTGTATGAAATTAATTCATAAATTAAAATTTCAACGTGGCAGAGAGGAACGTTAGGTACGTGAGACTGGTCCACCACGTCATCCATAAACCCGCCTATTAGAAATGAGAAGGAGGATGACGTGGTGAGATGTTCTGGAAGATTCGATTGGGTGTCCCGGCCCTAACAAGTTTATTGGGCCTTCGTAGATCCGGCCCAATCGAAACACTCGTAAATGAACCGGGCCGGTTTTTTTATCAGAACTCGGACTTAGAAATACAATTGTATGGGCCGATCCGGTCTAATTAACTCGGCCCGTAATTTGGCGTGTAGTACGCACAATCGCCATTGCATCCCACGGAGGTTTAAGCTTATTTATTACGCACACTCGCTCCTCTCTAGGGTTTAGAGACCCTTCTCTCTCCTCGCAACCCTAACCCTAGTAGCACCGCCTCGCCCCTCCTTCCCCTCCACTCTCCTCTCGCCTCTCTCTCTCAGAGGAAACAAGGATCTCAATCGCCATGGACAGATACCACAAAGTGGAGAAGCCCCGGCCCCAATCCGCCATTAACGAGAACGAGGTTCGAATCACCACACAGGGGCTCATCCGGAACTACGTCAACTACGCCACTAGTCTCCTTCAGGTGAATCCCTCATTTCTCTCTCTCTCTCTTTTTTTTTTTTTCCTGTTATAGATCGAGCCCTAAGATGTAATTTGATCTCTGAAATTGGGAATGTTGCTTGTACTCTATCGATTAACTATGTTTTTTTTTTTTTCCATATATAAGATTGATATGATTTGAATGTATGCATTTGTAACCGATTTATCGCTTGTTTTGCTCTTTAAGTTTCAGGTTTATTGTGTTTCTACTGTTTTTGTTGCCAAAAATATATTTTTCTAATGTACGCATTCATTCACTGCTAGATTACACTTTTCCTTAAAAGCATTACACTGGGGATTATATTGTTTGGTCATGAGCATTATATTGTGGATTATAACAGAATTTAAGAGGCATCTTGATGGTTGAATGTGTTAGTAAATATTATTAAAGTGATTTGACAGCAGTTGGTTTGAAGTCGACACTTTTTCGCTTCTCATAAATTTCAGAAGGTTGCTGTGAAATTTAGCAAATGATTGGAATTTTCAACAGTAGGAAAAGAATTGAAGGTTTTTTTTTTAATTAGTGCTTCTCATGTCTTTGTTGCGCAAATATATCAGGCGGCTGTTGCAAAAGCATCTCAGTAGTGGATTTGTTGGAATTCTCATGTTCTTTCGCATATAATTCTGTGCCCTGCTTCTTTTTTACCAAATTTCCTGCTGCCATATTTTTATTGTTCATATCCTCTAGGAACATTGATCCATTCTGTGTACAAAGGAATAAAATTGCATATTATGTCAAACCAGGAAAAAAGAGTGCGAGAGATTGTCTTAAAGGCCATGGGACAGGCGATCAGCAAAACTGTGGCTGTTGCAGAGATTATGAAGGTTGGCTTGACATCTCCCCTCACCTAAGTCTTCTTTTTTCCTTTTTTGTGATGTTTGCTGGCATCTTCACTCATCTACTTTGACTACAGAAAAGGATTCCTGGTTTGCATCAAGAAACCTCGACCAGTTCGGTTAGTATTACTGATGTATGGGAACCTATTGAGGAGGGCCTTGTACCGTTAAGTCTCTTTGCAGCTTTTTGCACCAGCTATAAAATAGCATGCTTTTGTTGTAATTTTTTTTAATATTTTACTTAAATTATGCAGATTGGAAACAACACGCCATGTTTCAGTTATCTCAATCACTCTGTCACCAAGAGAGCTAAACAAGGACTCCCCTGGGTAATCAGATTAATAATGTTCCTACTGGCAATCAAATATTTAGGGTGCTGTTGGCATTGTTCATGTTTTGTTTTTTGGTTGTCATCAATTCTATGCAATTGAAGTTGCCAAGGGATGGACTTATCGCAAACTCATCTTTTCAAAAAAAAAAGAAACAAATAGCAGGAAAAGAAAATTACATACCGTAAATTAAGAAAACCATAAATGTGGCATTTTGTTATTAATCCACAATAGCAAAATTATGTAAGGCCAAACCTAGCGGCCTCCAATCACATGGAACTTGAGGAAAAACGAGAACAGATAACCGAAATGGACAACAAAGTATAAATATGCCCCTACTGGCGAGCTGTGTTGGTGAGTCTCTTTGTGCGCGAAAGTTTTGCATTTTTATCTTATGGACTATCTTTCCTCTTTTGGTAGGTATCAAGCTCCAGTGCATGCAGAGCAGCCTAAGCACCAACAAAAAGCCCAACAGCTGCAGGAGTATCAACCGCAACAACAGTATCAACCAAGACAAAATCAAGGTCAATTTAATGAAGTTGCATCTCATCATAGTTTAAATTTCTGATAATGAAAACAATACTGACATTTTTATGTTCGTTGATGAAGATTCCTATGGACGAGGGAGGGGTAGGGTGAGAGGAAGAGGAAGGGGTTGGGCTAGAGGAGGATACGGTGTCTATGCTGGATATGGAAACAACCGAGGTGGGTACGGTGGATACAGGAACAATCAAGGTGGATATGGTGGATATCGAAACAATGACGGTGCGTATGGTGGATATCAGAACAATGAAGGTGGATATGGAGGATATGGACACGACCAAGGTAGTGGTGTTTGATTTCTCATCCATTGCATGATTAACTTTGGCATAGAATACACGGACTGTTCTTGCACTTTCGCAATATTGTGACGTAGTCCTCGAAAACAATATAGGCCCCGAGTATATACATCTCCTGAAGCCTTCTGTATGTTCTAAATAACATATCTAGCTTGTAGGATAGGATTGGCTTATTCTAGATTTGAAACATTGTTTTATGAGGCGCCTTTTATTGCAAGTGGTAGAATTATTTTCCTTTAGGGTTCTGTATCATCTTTTCCCCTCCTTCACCCCTCACAGTCAAAATTTTTTACTCAAGTAACCATTTCCTCAATAGAAAATGGTGGATGGAGCTCAAATTGGGGTCAAGGTGGCGGGCGAGGTAGAGGGAATTGGAGTTATCGCGGTAAGCACTCAACCATATTTACTTGGAACCACTATCGAATTATATACTTTCACCATGTGAAGAAACTCATAGTCATACTCGAGTTCATATAATACCATTTCCCGTGTTAATTTGCTAGGTTCCGGATATGAACGCGGCAGGGGCGTCACAAGAGGATACTATGCTCGGGGCAGTCGCGGAAGGGCTGGGGGCCGCGGGAGAGGGTTTCAGCAGGCCTCCTACTAGTTGAGTGGTGGGCTTACTCTTGTCTTGCAACGGCTAACTTTCCCTGTTATAAGTATTAAGTGCATTCACTTACTAATTTTTTCTGCTGTATTCTTTTCATCCAACTACGGCCCACCGCTGTATCTAGTGGTAAACATGTTTCTTAGTTCCCCGTTTTTTCTCCCCCTCCTTTTTAATTGTGAGTTTGCAGTTTTGATTTTGTTGAGAAGTTTTATTAACATGTGACCTGTATTTTATTTACTGTTTCTAAGAATGCAACTTAAATTGTATTCCTTAGCCTTAGGCCTGGTTTGAGAATGCGGTGTCGAAAAACACTTGCTTTTATGTTTTGAAAAGCTGTTTACTTTTTTTAGAACATTTCGGGGGAAAGATTGAAGCTACCTGCGAATTTTGAGTGTGAAAATAGATGCATTTTGATATTTCACTTCCAAACTAGGTTTTAATACTATGTTTGTATCTTGTTGTCCGTACAAATGTTGTTTGCTTATGGTATTTTTCATTTTGTGCCTATACTTAGCTCAGTTTAGAAATATTTGCTGGTTTCTTGCTTCTAAAATAATTGGAAGTGCATTGGAAAAAGAGGGGTGAAAACTTTTGCAAGAGAAATATTCTTGTCAAGTGATTCTTCTGAGTCGACAATTTTACTATCATTTTAAACGGTTAAATTTTTTTTATAACATTAAAGGAGAGGAGTTCCCTTTTTTTACATTTCAGAGGACAGAGGGGCATTGTTATGTATGCCTCTGGAAAAAAAAAAAAAGAAAAAAAAAAGAAAAAGAAAAAAGAAAAAAAGGCACACTATGAGTAGGGGTGTAAACGAGTTGAACTACGAGCTGATTTGCTTAAAAGTTCGAAGTCGAAAAATTTGCTCGCTTTTCGGCTCCGTTATAAACGAGTCGAATCACCGAGCTGGCTCCACGAGCGGTACACGAACAATAAGTTAAAAAATGTAGCATTGAATATAATATTAATAAAATAAATTTTATTAAAATCTTATTTATAAGACTTTGATCTAATAGTTGAAATCTAATATAGATGAGTCTTTTTATAATTAAGCTCGCTAATTTTATTTTTATTTTATTAAATATTAAATAAAAATTATATTATATATAATTATTTATTTATATTACAAATATAATAAATAAATTATATAATATAAAATATATGTATTGCGAGTTGTTATTGGAGCCAGAACACGATCACTACTGCAGCTACTTGTTTCGGCTCGTTTATTAAATGAGCCGAAAAATTAAATCCGTGTTCGGCTTTTATTAACGAGCGATCGATCTCGACACTCTTTTGAGCTCACGAAGCGAATGGTTTGCCACTCCTAACTATAAGTGCTTGTTAAATCAAGGTTTTATCTTATCTAACAATTTATATATTATATATATAGAGTTGAGCTATGATACTTATTACAAGTATCTACCATCATGGTGCTATTAGGTTTTAAGCCATTGGATTAACTTTTTGATTTTAATAGCCTTTGGATTAAACACTTATTCCACCATACCAGCTACCACCACCTACCAACCATCATTCTCACCTCAATCTCTCCATCCAAGGCGCTAAAAACCACAAGTATCACCCCATGATACTTTTTACAGATATTCTAGCTACCTATATATATATATCATATTATATATATAGTAGCGGCTAGCCATACTTGTAAAAGTATTCACCCAAGTGATACTTGTGTGTTTTTAGCCCTTGGATGGAGAGATGTGAGGCTTGAGATGATGGTGGTAGGTTGTGGTAGTAATAGTTATTTGATCCAAGGACTATTAGTAATCAAAAAAGTTAGATCTAATGGCCCTAAAACACAAAGTGATCACTTGGTGATACTTGTAAAGTATTCTTAGCTTCTATTTATAATATATATATTATATATTCCAATGGTCCAGTATAAATAATATAATTAAACTAAATGTTGTTAGGATTGGAAGGGTTTTAATGAGGCCAATTTGCATAAAAAATCCACTTATTTTGGCTTTTGTAAATCAGGGCACCTTTTTTTAGTTTTTGCGCATTCGTGTCCACTTTTTCAGCAAACTGACCAAAATACCTTTACTTTTTTCTCTTTCCTTTTCTCTCCTCTTGTTTCTCTCATTCTTTTTTTCGTTCTCGCCAGCAGACGGGGCGTAAACGTTCCGTCTCTCCTCTCACCCTCATTCTCTAGGCCCTCGCCCTCGCCCTCGGCCCTCGCCTTGCCCTCGTCACGCACCCCACTTCGCGCTCCACCCCGCCAGGCCGCCGCCCCGACTTTTTTTTTTTTTTTTTCTTTTTTCTTTTCTTTTCTCTCCGACTCTTCTCCACCGTCTCGACGGAACGATGCGCTCTCGTCTTCTTCGTCCTTCCCTGCCCTCTCTTCTCCCTCTCCCTTATCTCTGCCGCCGTCGAGCGACGTTATGCATTTCGCCGGCGCGACGTCGACACGTGGAGGTCACTGCGGCTTTACAGGCTCGAAGCGAGGTCCTTATCGGTGTCGTCGCCGGGCACCATGCGCTGTGGCAGAGTAAGGTGACAAAAAAAAATTATAGAAAAAACAGAAAAAAAATAAAGATAAAAATTATATAAAAGAAGGATGAAACTCAAATTGACTATACGTTAACTGCTAAAAAATTATAAGTTTTTTACACTATTTTAAGATGTAACTGCAGCTTTAGATGAAAACTACACTTTTAAAACGAGAATTACACTATATTGAGAATATACACTGTATTTTTCTCTTATACACTTCTTTAATGTTAAAACTGCATCCAATTAAGATGAAGTTATACTCTTTAAACAAAATTGCACTGTTTTCTCCGTCTTGTTGCCACCATTTCTGCTATAAATAAGAGGAAATAAGTCAAAAGAGGAGAAACAAGTGCAGAGAGAGAATGAAACTGCATGTTTTAAGATATATATATATTATTATATAATATATATATATATATATATATATATACTGTTTCTCTCTTGTTGACCATTTTTGTGTAACAAGAGGAGAATTAGACAAAGCAGAAGGAGAAAACTGCATGTTTTAAGAAAATATATCTACTGTTTTTCTCTGTTGCACTATTTCTGTGTTAACATAGGAGAAATAGATTGAACAGAGAGGAAACATGCACAATAAGAGGAGAATGGCCACCCTTTTAGAGATATTATACTGTTTCTCCTTCTTGTTGCACTGTTTCTCTTGCTTATTGCCCACTTTCTTTGTTAATAGAGAAAAATAGCTGCACAACAGGAGAAACGTGCAACAATGAGGAGAAACAATTAAAATAATCCTTAAAGGATGCATTTTATTTAAGATAAAAAAAATTAGTTATAATTTCGCTTCAAAAAAAAAAAAAAAAAAAAAAATAAAAAAAAAAAAAAATAAAAAAAAAAAAAAAAAAAAAAAAAAAAAAAAAAAAAAAAAAAAAAAAAAAATAAAAAAAAAAAAAAAAAAAAAAAAAAAAAATGTTAATATTTTATTTAATGCAGAATTTACATCTTACATATGCACTTATAATTTTTTTTGTAATTAACGATGTAATTTCAATCTTCATTCTTCTATTTATATATAATTTTTTTATCTTAATTTTTTTTCTGTTTTTTTCTATAATTTTTGTCACCTTTCTCTACACAGCTAGGCGCCGGTGACGACGCTGGGTGACCGACGCGGTGACGGACGCCGCTAGGACCCCCCGCTCAGGCTGCTGCGCCGCTAGTGACCTCTACCGGTGTCGACATCGGCTGCGGCGAGATAAATCATCGTCGGAGGCCGGCAGGACACAATGAGGATGAGGGAGAGATGAGGGAGCGGCGCGGGTTTACAAGGGCCGAGAGGCCGTCGTGTTCGGAGACGGTTGGAGAAGCAGTCGGAGAGAAAAGAAAGAAAAAAGCCAAAAAAAAAAAAAAGTCCGCGCAGCTTTTAACGGGGTCGGAACGGCGAGGAAGTAGGGACAAGTTGCTGGACGAGGGCAGGGGAGGGCCGCGAGCAGATGGGCCGTGAGAGGCGATGCACGGACCGTTTCTGCCTCGCTTTACCGGGAGAAAAAAAAAGAACTAGGAACGAGAAAGAGAGAGAAAGAGGAAGAGAAAAGTAATAGCGGTATTTGTTAGTTTGCTGAAAAGCTGACCGAATTGTGCCCAAAAATGAAAAAGGTGGCCCGATTTTGCAAAGCCCAAAATAAGTAGATTCTTTTTATGCAATTGGCCGTGTTAATGAAAAGGGCCTATAGTTTAATGTATTATATATATAGCATATAATATAGGCCAATTTGCATAAAAAATTCACTTATTTGAGGCTTTTGCAAAACGGGCCACCTTTTCGTTTTTTGCCAGATTCGGTTCCGCTTTTCTCGTCCCGCCTGGACCAAAATATCCTTATGGTACTTTTCTCTTTTCTCTTTCTCTCTTTCTCAAAGTGTTTCTTGATCGTTATGTTTTTTTTTTCTCGCCGCCCCCGCCGTTCTCCTCGATCCCCTTGCGCCGCCCATCACCGTCTGCCAGTCATTCCGAACCGCCAACCCTCCTCGCCCCCGGTGACGCCGCACCTTGACGCCCACGCCGCTCCCTCCGCCGCCGGCCGCGGCCAGCGGATTTTCTTTTTTTTTTTCTTGCCGCGCCGCCGTTCTCCCTCGATCCTGCGCCGTTCCGCCTCACGTCGTGTTCACGAACCTGCACCTCCTCGCTCCCCCCGGCGACCGCACCCCTCGCGGCCCCCCGGCACTCTCCGCATGGCCGGCGGCCGGCTGAGAACTGCGGGCGCGGCAAGAAAAAAGAAGCGATAGAATTTACACATTACACCATTCACCAACACCATTACATCCAATTACCATTACACTATACCCATTAACTATTACAACCATATACACCATTACATTACACCCATTACACCCTTACCTTACCAATTAACACCTTACCACCATTTACGGCCGATTACACCATTACACCATCTCGCCGACGGAGAAGAAACATGCGTTGGATCTTTTTCATTTTTTCTTTTTTTTCATTTTCTTCTTCTTCTCCCTGCGGAGAAGGGAGCAGACGCCGACTCACTCATCTCCGCTGGACGGGGGGAGCGCCCACTATTCGCACCGCCTCGCGGCGCGCGCGGCGCGAATGGCGTCGTCGGACGATGCGAGACTTTTACACGCCGCGCGACTTGGCAGAGTCGCGCGACAGCGTACCGCCCTAGCAGCCCATCTTGCGGCGCGTCGTGTCGAAAGTCTCGTGGCCGATGTGAGGGAGGCTGCCTCTAGGTGGTGCTCCGCTGTTGAGCTCGGGCTTGGCGGCGCCGACCCTGCGACTGGTCGACAGAGGCCAGCCGCCAGGCCACGGCGCTGCCGACAAGCGGAGAGCCGGCGAAGCTCGGCCAGCTCCGCCGACCACCGCGCGTTGGCTCCGCCGCCAACCGGCGATTGCTCTGCCGCAGTCGCTTCATTCTCCTCCACCAACGCCGTTGCTCCTCCTCTGTTCGCGGCATCTGGCACGGCGGCGGAGCGGTAGGGGTAGGGGCGGAACGAGGAGTGCGAGGAGAAGGGGGAGTCGGTCATGGGTGAGGGTTGTGTCCGCGACGATTGGGATCGAAAAAGGCGATTGAGAGAAAAAAAGAGGAGAGAGGAAAAAGTATATAAGGGTATTTTTTGGTCGTTTGCCTGAAAAGTGACCGAATCTGCAAAATTTGAAAAGGATGGTGCGATTTTGCAAAAAATCAAAATTAAGTGAATTTTTTATGCAAAAAGGCCTATGAATTAAATAATATAGTATTCAAAAAAAGAAAAAAAGAAAAATGGCGTGCATAATGTGATCTAAAGTGCCTTGGAGTAAGATGCACACGCGTATTATGGACGCTCTCCATAGATATCTCGGAATCCGACGCCTAACGTCACACGCACTATCAAATCCAGACGCGTCCGATTCGCTCTTCGACTCATCGCACGATGCCCCGATCTCGGCGCTACACCGCTCCCAGTCCCCACCGCGCCCCTCCCTCCTCCCATCGCCTCGTTCTACCTCCCCTCTCGCCATCATCACCGCTCGCGCCGATTGCCGGAGCCGATCAGCTCCGAGGGGCCAGAATCGCCCGCTCGCCTACCGTCGGCGATTCCGGCGGCGGCGGAGGATTGCGCCGCCGGCGACGATGCGGCGGCGGCGGAGGAGGAGGAGGAGGAGGAGGAGGAGGAGGAGGCGTCGGCGCCGATGGTGGTGGTGGGCGGGGGCGGCGTCGCCTCGAACCAGCTCACGCTCTTGTACCAGGGCGAGGTCTACGTCTTCGAATCCGTCTCCCCCGAGAAGGTCCTATCCCTAGTCTCTCAATCCACTCGCCATATCACTATTTGTTATTGTTTTCGTTCTAAATTAAACGTTGATATGCTACATTGCGGACATTACTATCTATCTCTCCTTTTAGGTTTTCCCTTTTTTTAATTTTTTTTTTTCATGTAAATTTTGGTTTTGGTTGGGCTATTTGGTGAGGAAGCGAGTTGAATTTTGGGTAAAATTTTCCTCTTTTTTTTGTGGTTAAATCGTAGGATCAAACATTTCATTGTATTCTTTATAAAAAACACTTTATCCTACCTCGACCTTATGTTGTTTTGAAATGGGCCCTTCAGCTTGACTTTTTTTAAAATTTTATTTCATATCACTCCCTCAACTTCGGAATCGTTTTGATTTGAGTTATTTTCATAAATTGAAATCAGTACTTTGTTCTAATGAAATGCTCAATCAGCTATCAGCCGATCACAATGTAACAAAATCCCCATTTTAATCGATCGAAATAACTGAATCAAAGGAATCAAGAGTTGTTAGGGTATAGCACAATTTTACCTTTAGGTTGGAATTATATGTTGTGAGGCGTCCAGCGGATGTGCTACAAATTTAGTTTATTCTGAATCATTTGATGACCAAGAGAGCCAATTTAGTTTCTAGTGAATCATTTGATGGCCGAGAGAACCATTGATTACTGCAACTGAGTATTCAATGGCTTCACATAAGAGGAGTGTGAGCAAGTGAAGTTTCATGAAGTAGCATATCGAATTTATTGAGACTTCTCATATTTTAGGATCTTTCAGTTGTTCTTTTGTTGATGCAACATTGTTTCTTTGCCGCCCTTTTTTTTCCTTTCTTTCCTTGGTTGGAAAATTTATTGTTAATTTTCACCTACTGAAGCATGACAGAGCTCTACAAATGGCCTTTATTTTTCGATGCAATTACTATATATATATATATATGCTCTTTGTCTTCATGGTTTGCTCGTGCTTCTTAACTTCTTACTTTTATGCGATTTGGCAAATTAATTTTGCTTTTGTTTTTAGTTTATTCCCTTGTAACATTATCTTCTTCTCTGATTGGATGATTGTGCTGCAGGTGCAAGCGGTGCTATTACTGTTGGGAGGGTGTGAAGTGCCCTCTAGTGCAGTTACTTTGGCGGTTCCCCCTATCAATGTAGACGAGGTGCTCTCTCTTATTGGAACTTAATTTTTAGGGTTTTTTTTTTTTTTTTTTTTTTTTTTTTTTTTTTTTTTGCATATATTCACATTTGCAAAATATTTGCCGTTATGCGAACACTCTTGTGAAGTTGGTACTTGGCTGCATTCCTTTAAAAACTATCTTTATTTGGATTCAGGCGGGGCTGGGTACATATGCAAAAATGATTTTAAAATAGATACCCCGGCAGAGACACTAATGCAAAGCAAATAAGCACGGTTTTTAGGGGCACGCATGCAAGTGCCCCGACGTAGCAAGCTGGTAGTAGAATTTTGCATGTTTTCAGAGGGTTATTGGTTATTTATTTCGAGTTCTTTAAAAATATTAAACAGAGTATGACAGCACCTACAAGTCGGATTGCTTCTCTAAATAGGTTTCGCGAGAAGAGAAAGGAAAGGTGTTTTGACAAGAAAATTAGATATGCTGTCCGCAAAGAAGTTGCTCTCAGGTACCGTTCCTTCGTATTTTATGTTAATGTAGAAAGTTTTTTAGTTTGTGGTGGTTTTTTATAATTCATGGATACTTTTTTGTATTAGCCTGGCTCGCATTGAACATGCATCAGATATCTGTACTCGTTGGATACGGCAGGTGTTATCGTGCATCAGAATTTAGAACCTTTGAACATATTTCGTAATGAATGTCTGTATATACCCCTATATAAACAAAAGAAGAAGTAATCGTAGACAAAGACACAATGTTGCAGGCAAAACTGGGCCTATTTTGTTGCGCTTCTATTGTCTGGAATGGAACTCAAATTCTGCACAATTTGTTACGCTTCCTAAGTTTGTTTGGCAACAAAAACAGAAATTTCGTAGTATCTTCTGCTTCTTTTTTTTGTCGAAGAGATGAGATTGCAAGCTAATAAAAATAATGAGATTGGAAAGTCCATCCAAAAAACATAGACAACGAGGCCTAGCTTTTTTTATAAAAAAAAGCCTTACTCTTTATTAATGGCCCCTTTTATGTCAAACCTTTTGATCAATCTTGTTAGAATGAAGAGGCAAAAAGGGCAATTTGCTGGGAAGATTAATCCTGATGTGGAAGCATCAGCTTCTCCAAGCTGTGGTTCTCCTCCAGCCAAAAGCCAGGACGATAATCCACAAGAAAGAAAGTCAGCTTCTTTTCCATTCTCCAATTTCTCTTAACTGCCTGCTGTTTAAGATCACTACTTACTAATTTCAAAACCGAAGAAACCAGTTTTGGATTTTTTTTTTCTTTTTTTTTTCCTCTACTTCATATAATAATGTTCATGTGTCTTTTTGCAGTTGCCAAAACTGCGGCATCAGTGAAAAGCTGACTCCAGCAATGCGTCGTGGACCTGCTGGTCCTAGGTCTCTTTGCAATGCTTGCGGGCTGATGTGGGCAAACAAGGTAATTAAAATCTTCCCCAACCTTTAGAAAAGGCTTCTTCTTTTTAACTTTTTCACCTGAATGTTCTATCCAATTTGAATGTTGGATCTTTGAAATCTGCAGGGTATTCTGAGAAGTCACATGAAGCCCCCTAAACCGGGTATTCAAAATCCTACCGAAGTAAACGATCTGGTCTGTTTTAATTACCTGTATCATATTTGAAATATACCTGGTTTTATCTTACTTTTTATTTTTTACTTGTTCAGTTCTTTTCTCCCGTAGGTTGACGCTAGTGACTCAGAAATCAGGAGCGATGACAACGCAATCGTTCTCACTTCAGATATCCATAATCCAATTGCCACTAATGCTGACGCATACGTGAAGTATCCTCCACAGTATCTCAAGATACTATTAAGAAGGATAATTACATTATATCCTTTTCTTTTTTCAGGTAGGCCCAAGCGATTTCGGCAAATTCCTCTCAAACCCAGATAAATGAATGACCATACCAACCAGTTTGCATGTCTTCTCTAGAATTATATGGAAAACGACTAACCGATCGCTTAACCGCATTGTCGCGATGGAACCCTTCGCAATGGAACCCTACATGAACTGATGCTGGCATGTATTTGTGCATCACTAAAGCTGCCCTGTCTCAATTTTGATCCTTTTTGTTAACTTACGAAATTTTCTGTTAATGTTCCAGAAATAAGATTTACTATAATGGATAGTGGTTTGTTTAGTTTGATCATCTCTAGGCAGATAACGGCCCGCCAAATTGTAATTAGTTGGTTGATCAAACTTCATATTTTGTATTATAAGATGCCTCACTTAGATTGGATGCTGGGACAGCTCTCTTTTTCCAAAATTATGTTGATTAATAACTTGTGTTGGATAACATGTGGTTTTGGAGATATTCTTATTAATCTTCCAATATTTGCTGTCCCTGCACTAGAGGCCTGTGCGGCGATGCTGGAGCTTCTACAATTGTTTTAATGAAATAAGGCTCTATTTGGGATTATAGGAAGATTGCATTACGTGCGATAAGAAAGTTTGATAAAAAAATATTTTATTTGTTTTCGTATATAATATTGCATTTCACATATCATATTGAATCAGTTATAATATATTTTCTGCAGTCTCATTGAAAAATGTAAAAGCATATCACTTTATGCTTTTCTATTAGTATTAGAAAAATCTCAGGACTAAACGCGGCACGAAAGCTGTTTGAATAAGCCCTTACAAATTCTTTTGTCCAGTGGCTTCTTGTTGCATAGCTGTGAATTTGAACCCTTTTAAAGATGAAGCTGAAAGGCAATTCGCAAATGGCCTGTTTTTGGTTGGACCTCAATTTTTTCAGAATTAAGCGATTTAGTTAAAAAAAAGAAAACTAACATTTTTATCAAATTTATTGATAATTATCAAATTTAATAATATTTATCAATTTTTAGTAAATAGAGCTAGAATTTTACAAAATTTTTATCCAAAGCCACTGGAATAATTCAATTCCAAAAATCAGGGCGTCTTGTCAAAAAAAAAAAAAAGGAGGAAAAAGTAAAAATGAGCCATTTTTAGTCAAATATTTAATCTTTTAAAATTTTGATTTTCCCATCCAAATTTTAATTTATTTAATTTGAGTTAGTCAATGACACTTTTACTTTATAATTTAAGCAGAGTGCTGTTGATCGATTCAAATGAAATAAATTAAAAAAAATTAAATAGTAAAATTTAAATTTTGAAAGAGTAAATAGTCAATTCAAAATGATTTTATATTATTCGCAAGTTCTATAAGCTTTTACGAAAAAAATAATAATAATAGAAGGTTGAGGAGTGTCTTTCATAATCTCGTATAGTTGAGGGGTCTCCATACATTTTCACATTCTATTTAGTTATTACCTTTCCCGTTCATCTTCTTCCTACCGAGCTCGGCTTTTGCACTCTCGATCGAAAAATGGGGGCCGCTACACAACCCTCGCTCCTCTGCTGGAAATGGCCGTGGGATCCCAACCCTAACCCTAACCCTAGCCCCAACCCCAACCCCTGCGGGAGCCCGGAGCTCCCCTGGCTCTTCCGCTCCCTCCACACCCTCTCCACCCTCGCCCAATCCCTCCTCATCTCCGACGCCGCCCCCGATCCTCCTCCGCGGCGGCGCCCTACGGCGGCGGCGGCGGCGGCGGCGGGGAGGGGGCGGGGGCGATCGCGGGAGGAGCAGGGGGAGGCGGAGCACCGGGCCCTCGCGGCGGCGCTGGCGAGCGGGAAGGAGGCGACGGTGGTGGAGTTCTACTCCCCCAAGTGCCGCCTCTGTGCCTCCCTCCTCGACCTCGTGCTCGGCGTCGAGTCCCGGAACTCCGACTGGGTCTCTTTCGTCCTCGCCGACGCCGAGAACGAGATGTGGCTCCCCGAGGTATTGCGCTCTTTATGTTCTTCCTACTCTTCTCTCTCTAATTGTAGTAAATCATATTTTATAAATGTGTTTGAATTGTGCTAATGTAACCAAATTTCTACTTTTCTTAATCAAGTAAGGTTTTTGTAGAAAGATATTGGACTGAAAAATTATGGCTAAAATGTAGTTGACTTCACTCCCATGGATGTAGATATATCGTGTTTTGCGCATTACCCCCAGAATTTAGGTGGAAAAAGTGCGCTTCACTTTGCCGGATCCCTTATTTAAAGTAGCTTATTGAATTACCTCAATGAAGTTTGTATCTTACCCCTAATTGATCAGATTGTTGAGCATGAGTGCTCTATGACATCAATAAGAAAATGCTCGAGAAAATGAGGGGTGTGTGTGGATATGTCTGGTTAGGTGCTACCTCGAATCTATTTTTCATGTCTTATTATAAACTTTACCGCCAATGAAGAAAATGACTTGAGAAGCTCATTGATTACTCATGGTACGCCTTCAATTAACTGAATTAGCAAATATTAGTGTACATAAAAGGAGATAAGATTGCTTCATCATCAGCCTTGGATAGGTTAATGGGGTTATATAACACAATTTGATGTAGTGAAATGGAATCATAGGAAAATATGTATAGTTTTACCTGTTTGCTTGAGTAGGATGTAATGTTGTAGGCAAGTATAAGGCTACTGTCATTTGTTAATTGTAGTTCATTACTAGGAGAACTTGGATCAATTGGTAAGAAATAAGAGTGACTTTGGGGTAACATTTCGGACAAGATAGAGGATGAGTGCTATCATTGTATTATTTTGACAATTGCATTCGTTGGGTTCGTGTTATCTTACTCTTCTATCAAAGTATGGTCTGAGCATTCTTTTGCCTGTTGTTTGGGAGAAACTTCGTAAGGAGTTAACTACTTTCCGTTTGTTAATTATGGCATTCCACTGATTTAACTTCTCATGATATAATGAACTTCCCCGTTTCAATCTTTGAATGATTCTTTATGTTGTTCGGTCCATAAATGGAAGAATCGCCTGGCTTATTCGGGAAACTACTTATTACTATAACTTATATGGATCTTACATGAGGAACTACAAGATACCAAAAATTGTCCAAATTTCCTATGGTAAATACATGTTGTCGCGGAAACCAATATGTGCAGTCTCCAACCATGTTGTTTCTATTGTGAACATTGGCTACTCATTGTGGTGCAAAAAAAAATCAACGGAAGATAGAAAAAGTTCAAATCACTACTATTGCTTCCAAAAGTAGTTGGTGGCTTTTTTATTTTTCAGTTTGCTGAAGAATGCGAACACTACCACTAGAATGCAATCAAAATGTATATTTTTTCACTTTCGTTATGTGTCAACACATTAAGGGGACTATAACGATTTGGTTAAATTGTAGAATGGGTCCTCAACTTTCTTACATAGTTTCAATTTGATCACCAGCTTTTGCGTTTTGAATCATCTTTCTCGTTTAGTAAGAGGTTCTTCATCAAATCAGGTGTAAATGTTCATGCAACCATCTTCTAACCGTATGAGAAGTAACTTATCGACTTGTTATTTAAAGAAACTGATGAATTTAATGTAGGTTTGGCCAAGCTGTTGGGGATAGTTAGGGGTGGAAACGAGCCGAGCTCGAGCGAGCTTACCTCGGCTCAAATTCGGCTTGAAATTAATTTCGAGTCTAAATTTAAGCTCAAGCTTGGATTGAAATTAATTCGAGCCGAGCTCGAGCGAGCCTAATTTCGAGTCGAGCGAGCTCGAGCCCTAAACGAGCCGCTTGAAATTCTCAACATCATACGATCAATAATTTAATTTGTATAGAACATTATCTATAATTTGATACAAAAATATGTCTAATAGTTCAAAGTACAAAATAATTATATAAAATATAGTATTGTAATATGGGAAAAAATAATTTATGAGTTGAATATCTAATTTTTTCAGCCTCACATGTATTTTCTTCCGCTTTCAATCTCCATATTATTCATTTTCATTTATGCAGTTAAAAATAAATAAATTATATAGGTAAATATTTGATTAAACTATCCAATCATATATAACTAAAATTAAAATTTTATATGAATAATAATTTTTTACTTTAAAAATATTCTGTATATTTTCTCAAGCATACAATTAATAGCAAGGTAGGCAACGGCGGGCATATGCTGTTACTTGGTAACTTGGAGGGCTTCCGGCTTGGCCACTTAGGGTGAGAGACAGAAAAAGAGAAAGAGAGAAACATATTGAAAATTTAGAGCTCTGTGAAAAAAAGAAAGAAAGGAAAAATGTATAAATTTAGTGAAATTTTGCTCTTTTATTTGTCTATTGGGTTTATTTTTACGGGTCAACAACATTGGCCCAATTTTAACTAAACTCAGATTATTCACTCAGCCTATATATAATTAAAATATATTATATTTTTAAATTTTTTAATATATATATATAGTGTACAACTGCTATGCTATTGAAAATTTAGAGAATTTGATGTTTTCGAATTTTTGACCCTTTGATTAAGAATTGTATGGTTGGGATGATTGCGGTCCCCCCCTGAATTAAATAATACCCCTAAGATTGAGTGGTCCCTACAAGATAATACTAGTATTAATCCAAAGATAAGAAATGATTAAAGGGGTTGATCTAAGAATCAAAAAATCGAAAGCACCAGATCCTCTATACTTTCGATAGCATAGTGGCTCTACTATATATATATATATATTCGAGCTTTTCGAGCTTTTCGAGCCTAATTCGAACGAGCCGAGTAATACTTAAGCTTGGCTTGAAATGAATTTCAAGCCTTTTTCTTTGTTCAAGCTCGGCTCATTTAATTTCGAGTCGAGCTCGAGCGAGCCAAGTATCGAGTCGAACACGAGTCGAAAGCGAGCCGGCTCGCTCATTTGCCAGCCTTAGGGATAGTGCTCTTGAAAAAGTGCAATATGAAATCGTATAGTGCTGTAACAAAAAAGCTGTAGAATATTTGGTTGATTCTATTATAAAAATGTTGTTTGTTGTAGAAAGCTTTTTGGCAAAAATTCTGATAAAATGTTGTTGTAAATCGATTAAAAGAAATCAACTAATTATTTTTAAATGTCAAAATCAACTAATTATTAAATATCGAAGTGTATGGAAAACCCCTCAATTATAGGCCATTGTGTAATAGTCCCTTAACTTTATTTCTTTTAACTTCGTACTCCCTTCTTTTATGTTCTGTTATTTCGATTTGAGTTATTTTATCCAATTGAATTAAAAATTTGTTAAACTAATTAATAATTTTGCGAAGTATTAAAGATAAAATTACTTTTTAGTTGTAAAAGTGCTAATTTTGTTAATAATTGATGATCGATAGCTAATAAATTATTTAACTTAAGCAAGTTTCTAATTTCATCGACTAAAGTATCTTAAAGTAAAATAGATGAAAATTAAGAGAAAATTGAAAGAAATATAGTTTAGTTTTCAATATTAATTAAATTTTATTAATTTCATCAGTAATTCTATCATTGAATTGTTTTTTAGCAAATTTAATTAAAGCAAGTGGTGGCTAAAAATTAATGGAGTTGTTAGATTAATAAATTTTTTAAACTTAATAAGTTAAAAAAAAAAAATAGAAGCTATATTTTTAGTGAGAAAAAGTAAAGTTGAGTGAATCACTGGAAAATGGCACATGATTGAATTGGGCTCAGTACATCTTTACTATACAGTTTTACCAAAATTAAATAAAAAATTAAATTAAATTTCATGAAACTTAAGAGAAAGAGAGAGAGAAGGGGGAGAACCCCGCCCCCTCCNCCCCCCCCCAAACAAAAAGAAGAGGAGGAGAGTGATGCCTTCCCTTCTGGGAGCAGAGGAGGGAGGGGTTCCCCTGCCTGAGAGAGAGAGAGAGAGTATATTTGTGGTAGGAAAGAGAGAGAGTACATTTATGGACAGACGAGTATTTTTTTCTGGACAGATTTGAATTGTATTATTTCTTTAGGGGTATTCTGGTTATTTTCAGAAAAAGCTATGAAGTGGCAATCCACGTTCCGCCATCTCCACATCGCAGAAGCTCCAATAGTGGAGCCTCTGCAGCTGGTTTGCGGACCATCCTTTTTTTTCCGATTCTAAAATATACCACACCTCATCCAAACAGACAATTATTGGGCACCGTGCTGTTTGGCCGAGCAGAAGCTGGCCCAAACAAGTACGTAGATTGAAGCGGAATTCAAATGATAGGAATCTAATAATAACAATTTAGAAGTATAGGGATACGTGATTCAATTTACCTGTGTAGATAATCATCAATCATTAAAGTTTCTATCCGTGTTGTGAACTCCATTTACGTAGTAAATGTGTATTTTCCTGACCCTGTACAGCTTCTCCATTACGACATCAAATACGTTCCTTGCTTTGTGCTATTGGACAAGCGCGGAAGGGCTTTGGCGAAAACAGGAGTTCCGACCAGCCGTTTGCATGTCATCGCGGGCCTTTCTCATCTCCTCAATCTCCGGCGGCCCCCATCACATAAAGTAAAGAGCTCTTCCTCATGACCTCTTCCTCTTTAGCGCATCGGAATGTTGCAAATACTTCTCTCGCTTTGTTATTCCGCATTAGAATGAGCAATTTGTATTCTCTTCTGTTCACTCAGATTTTTCCCATGTCGCCGATCAAACCATAAGAAAATATAACATTTTTGCACTTTCTCAAGTGTATGCGATAAATGATCTTTCGGAGAAATTGTAATAGGGAAATCGAGGGATAAGCAAAACAATGATGATTCAATATAGTGTTTGTATTACATGAGAGCTGGGGATGAGATGAGATCATAGAACTGGTTTTCCTCTTTTGCGCATAAATAATATGTATTGTATCTTTTTGGTTTGCCTTATAAACTGTTCATCTGCTGCATATTTCCATATCCACGAAAAGCCGATTTCATGCATAACAAATTATGTCTTAATCATCATTTGACATGGAAATTTAATGTATGTATAATAATTGAATGGTTTGGGTCCGGTTTTGGTATCAGGCCTGGTCTTCAGGTTTTCTGATCAGGTTCAATTTTGATTATCATTTGGTTCCTGATATAATTTTGAGATTTGATTTCGTCTTTGGTTTTGGTAAAATCAAGAATCTGACCCATCGATTTCGTGTTTGGATTTGTTCAAAAGTTTTATTATTGTTACTTTTTTAACTTACTGAGTCCTTTATCTTCTAAAATGGAAAGCCATATGTAGTGGTGGTGTTTGTGCACTTTGAATTACAAAACTTAGGGACTAAACTGTAGCTTATCTTTGACTTGAGCAACAATCGAATTGGTTACATCTTCAGATTATTCATTATTCAAACAAAGCAAAACTCATAAAACAAAAAGTTTTGGTTGTAGGAATAATTCTTCAAATTACTTATTATTATTTTAATCTTGGTTAAAATCACAAAAATGAGGAATTACTTATGAATTTATTAAGTAAATCAAACATATTGCACATTAATTAACACCAAATTATTATCTATTATGATTTTAACCTTCTGGTACCATGAGATTAATAAAAATAATAATAAAAACATAGCAATTTTATTATATATTCTTAATTTTAAATATGTGTAACTTATTAATAAAACTGATAGTGAATTTTTTTTCATTTCTTTTCCATTCCCGGACGTTTCGACTGCGTGTTTATTTCACCGAAAATGGAAGGGAGTAAAATAATTTTCGATTGTAAATATTGCATCTGTTGTTTGATTTAATTTTTTTTGCCTTGTGTAATATGAAAATCAATTACAGAAAATAAAAATAAAAATAAAAAAATTAAATAAGCAACGGCGGAAAAAAGTAAGATAAGTATGGTTTTTACATTCATTGGTTTCAATGAAACAAATTAGCGAAGCCAAAAAAAAAAAAAAAAAAAAAAAAAANAAATAAAAAAAATATATATTTTAAAATTATTTTAAATCTGAAAATCAATTTGGAGGCCAAACTAGTGACTGTGACTGAATGAACCGGCTCAAGGTCGGCTCGTTCATTATCAAGCCGAGCTCGAGCTCGGCTCGGCTCCCTCGTATTCGGCTCGTCTACAACCCCTCCTCCTTCCTCCTCCAAACCCACACCACTCATCTCTCTCTCTCTCTCTCTCTCTCTCTCTCTCCCTCCCCCCTCCGTCCATGGCGTCGTCTTCCTCCTCTCTCGCCCCTCTCTCCTCCCTCTGGCGCCACCCCCACTCCGCCATTGGTGCCCACCTCTCTCTCCGGCGGCGGCGCCGCCACCTCCTCGCCCTCGCCTCATCAAACCCTAACCGCTCCTCCTCCTCCTCCCTCTCCCCACCCCATCCTCTCCGACCCACCCCATCCTCTTCTTCTGCTGCTCAAAGCCCTATCTTGAAGTGTTTTCTCTACTCCCGAGTCCCTCTCCAAAACCCTAATGTAACAATCCCCCGCCGCTGCTTCATTTGCTCCGTCTCCGCGGCCGCGGTCGCCGCCGAAACCCAACAAGAGTAAGCTCCTCTTCTTCTCGTTATGCCTATTTGTAATATGATATTTAAGTTTATTGTTGTAAATTAACTCATTTACAAGCTCGATTCTAAGATTGTGGGTAAAGGGAGAAATTTTTGGTGAAATTTATCTTATCGGTTTTGGAATTTTATTGAATATTGAGTGGATAAGAGCTATTAGGTAATGTGGATACAAGTAATGCTTCATATATCAAAACGGATCCTCAACCATTTTATTGTAGTTGCGATGTGGTTCTGTACCATTCAATTTTTATTATTTGATTCCTAACCTTTTATGTGCTGTTGCAGTGTTAGCTTTTCCACTGAATTTCTCTGTAAATTGCATGGAAATGGTTGGCCCTGTTGCTGGGTGTAGAGTGTTGTTCAAGTAGTGCTGGTAGAGGAAGTATTATAATTATATCCCCCAAATTGCTTCTCTCAGAAGCAAATCAGAAGTTCCAAATTGGGTCTTCTGCTTTTGGGGATTGTAATCTTATTTCTGCTTTCCACTGTAGCAAAAGCTCTACAAGTTTCTCTTTTGCCAAATGCTCTGTTAGAGATGGCATTAGTTGAAAGCAGAAATCATGAGCGGGGCCAAACAGGCACGCTAGAGGCTCCTGTAAAATTTTAAGTTGGTAGAACATGCAAATTTTGCCATCTATAATTAAAGCTTAACTATTTTTTATGTTTTTTGATTTATCTAGTCTAGTACCGACTTCAGAAAGTACCAGCAAAGGCCGTATCTACCATGAGACATATGGATGCCAAATGAACATAAACGACATGGAAATAGTATTATCCATCATGAAAAATGCAGGTTATCAAGAAACTGTCGAAGATCCAGAGAGTGCTGAGATCATCTTTATTAACACCTGTGCCATCCGCGACAATGCTGAACAAAAAGTTTGGCAAAGACTTAACTATTTTTGGTTTCTGAAAAGGGAATGGAAGAGTAATGTTGCAGTTGGAAGGTCAAAATCTTTTCAACCTCCAAAAATAGTTGTTTTGGGATGCATGGCTGAGAGACTGAAAGAAAAAATACTTGACGCTGATAAGATGGTTGATGTAGTTTGTGGTCCCGATGCTTATAGGGACCTGCCTCGATTATTAGAAGCCGTTGAGTATGGGCAAAAGGGAATTAATACCCTGCTCTCTGTAGAAGAAACTTATGCTGACATTAGCCCGGTAAGGATCTCAAGCAATTCAGTTACAGCATTTGTTTCAATAATGAGAGGGTGTAATAATATGTGTTCGTTTTGCATTGTTCCTTTTACAAGAGGGAGGGAGAGGTCCCGTCCGGTTAATTCTATAGTTAGAGAGGTTGGGGAATTATGGAAAGAGGGTGTGAAGGAAGTAATGCTTCTTGGTCAAAATGTCAACAGTTATAACGATGCTTCGGAAGTTGAAAATTTGGAGCCAGGTTCTAATTGGAGGCTAAGTGAAGGGTTTTCGAGCATGTGTAAAGTGAAAAATATGGGGCTGAGATTTTCTGATTTGTTGGATCGATTATCAATTGAATTTCCGGAAATGAGGTTTAGATTCACTTCGCCACACCCAAAAGATTTTCCAGATGATTTACTGTATTTAATGCGGGATAGGTATAATGTCTGCCAAAGTATTCATTTGCCAGCTCAGACAGGGAGCACAACAGTTCTTGAGAGAATGAGGAGAGGTTATACTCGCGAGGCATACTTGGACTTGGTGCAGAAAATACGGGACATTATTCCAGATGTGGGGTTAAGTAGCGATTTTATATGTGGTAAGACTTGTTTGAGTTTTTCTAAATATTATGTTTCTATAATAGTTGTTTGGCTATTAATGTCTTGCTACTGTGTGTTCCTTGTGCATTTTTTAGTGCTTATATCATTAAGTTTGATCAGCGGTATTCTAGATTCATTATAGCTACTCTACAATGTGTTTGTGGTTTTTTGTTGGCCTTAGTTATCATGCTTTAAAGATATGAGCACTTTTTTGAGGTTATCAATTTAATCATTTGTAAACACTAATTTGTTTGCAGTATGATTTATGAACTGTACAGTTGTTGCCAAGCGACTATTTTCACCAAGTTTTGTGGCAATGTCCAATAGTAGAAAGCTAATTATGTGTCATTTAGGGCTTGTTTAGTATTGAGGGTCATCTAACGCCATTAGGCAAAATGGAGATTGGGCTGCAAAAGCGTATAAGGACATGCTTCTCTGTTTTGTGGTGGTACCGCAACAAATATATAGGAATTGGCTCTTTTTGATATGTGCAATATGATATTATGTACGGAAATAAATGAGATATTTTTCCATCATATTTTTCCATCATATTTTTCCACTGTATGTAATGCAATCTCCACGCAATCCGAAACGGAGCCTTAGATGGCATGTGATTTTTCGATCTCCTCGTTTCTGTTTTGTATGACCTATTCTCTTTCATTTCTAATATATTTTCTTTTGATCTATTCTCTTTCATTTCTAATATATTTTCTTTTCTTTGTTTTCAGACTTTGTTGCTGATTAAAGACACTCCTTACTACCTTCTTTTCTCTGCATCTCAAGTTGATTAGAGATTCAATTTTTCTTTCTTAATTTCTTCAAACTCATTTAAAATCATCCGTAAATTATATTTACTGAAATTTTCATTAGCAACTTGAAGTTCTGAATCCTCACTTCATTCCGCCTTTATTTTCTCTTGGCACATACACAAACTCTTGTATCTTTTTCTATTCTTGATTGCGTATATTTTGTAAGGAATTAGATTTTTTGAAGAAAGAACCTCGAGATCAATCACAATGTGTAGGCAAGCCACTGAGTTAACACCAATCAAGTTTCAAATTTACAACAATTAAGTCACAAATTGACTCAAGTCAAATTGAGCCAATGCAGTTTAGACTCTATTAAACACAAACTTCATCTAAATTCACATAATCGGCCTTAAATGAATCTAATTTGTTACGTTAGATCCCATTATTCTCTCTCTCTCTCTCTCTCTCTCTCTCTCTCTCCATATTTTTAGATGTACATCTGCATGTTTTGTTGTATTCTCAGTTTCTCTAACTGATAAATTCTTTTCTTACTTTTTGGCAGGCTTTTGTGGGGAAACAGAGGAGGAGCATGCCGACACCCTAACTCTCATTAGGGCAGTTGGGTATGATATGGCATATATGTTTGCCTATAGTATGAGAGAAAGAACTCATGCGCATAGAAATTACGTCGACGATGTCCCTGATGGTATTAAGCAAAGAAGACTTACTGAACTCATTGAAGCTTTTCGAGAAAGCACAGGACAGCGGTATGATTCACAGATCGGTACGGTTCAACTTGTTTTAGTCGAAGGACCAAATAAAAGAGCTCCTGAAACTGAACTAGTCGGCAAAAGTGATAGGGGACATAGGGTTTCCTTTCTTAATGTCCCTATAAAGCACTCATTTGAAGCTGATGGCTTGCAAAACCCTAAAATCGGGGATTTTGTTGAGGTAAATATTTTGAAATCAACAAGGGCATCGTTGTTTGGAGCAGCAGTATCTCGTACAAGCTTGAGCTTTTTCTATAAGAACTGTGCATCTGCTTCTGCTACAGCCGAGAGTTGAAAGACGAAGTAAAAAGGCTTAAATTACAACTGGTTCAAGCTCTTTAAATACTCTTAAATCTGGCAGAGAAAAAGGTGACTGAGGTTATTCACCACACTGATGGTTTGAGATCGCAGGGCCTTCGTTCATGGAGATGACCTTCGGTGCAGAGAACAGCTTATTTTGCTTTCAGATGCTAGAGAGGTGTGGGGCTTATTCTTTCTGTGGATCTTTTAACAGTTTTATCGACAAGGTGCTTGCAAAGGGAAGTGGTGTAGCGCTCTGTATACTGGTTATGATTGCCGCTGCTATAAGACTTACTCGAACAGCTGATGATACTTTTGATTAGGTTTTCTGTTATGGCTTTCTACTATTCATGGTGATAGAAATGTGAACCATCTGCATCTCTTTCTTATTGCTAGTTACCTGTTTTGCTCTATGTAAATACTCTATACAGGACAAAGGCCATGTAAGCCTATGATGAACTTCTTAGGGGCGCATTTATGTGCGCTTCTGTATAAACACTGCTTCTGTTTACACTTTTTATGCCCTCGGTGGCCCGCTTGGCGTGTGGGTTTAAATTGGATAAAGATTAGAGGGGGATCGACATTGCATTTAGCAACTCAGAGGCGCGGGGTTAAGATAATCCTGTTGAGATGGGTTTAAGCCTCCTGTTTTTGTCGTAATTTACAACTCCTTTGTGCTGCTGAACCCTTTCTCTATCAATAGTAGTCTTATTTTATCCTGTGCAACTGAATTCTAGATGCCTAGGGTATGTTGCTGTCCACTCTCCATAAAATCGGCACCGGTAGCTTCTTCACCACCGACTTATATACCTACGTCTGCACCTTCAGCAGTCTCGCTGCCGACTTCAGCGTAATCCCGACGCCTATGTAAAACCGGCAAATCGAAGCGTATTCGTCGACGACTCCGAGTCCGAATGTGCAACATGGTTGTTTATGTTGTATCGAAGCCGACACAGAGATCGCATCCTCTCTCTCTCTCTCTCTCTCTCTAAACCTCTCTCCCCGCCCACTTCCCCAAAACCCTAATGAGGCCCCCTCTCTCCCACCTCCTCCGCCTCCTCTCCCTCCGAAACCCTAGCCCCTCCCTCCTCTCCTCTCCCTTCGCCTCCTTCTCCTCCCTCGCCCCTCCTCCCCCCTCGCCCCGCGTCGCCGCACTCGTCGACGAGATCTCCTCCCTCACCCTCCTCGAAGCCGCCGACCTCACCGAAGCCCTCCGCGCCCGCCTCGGCGTCGACCAGATGCCCGCCATGGCCATCCTCACCCCCGGCATGTCCCCCGCCGCCGCCGCCGCCGCCGTAGGAGGCGGCGCCGCCGCGGCGGAGGAGAAGAAGGAGGAGAAGACCGCGTTCGATCTGAAGCTCGAGAGCTTCGACGCCGCGGCGAAGATCAAGATCATCAAGGAGGTGAGGACGTTCACGGATCTAGGGCTCAAGGAGGCGAAGGAGCTCGTGGAGAAGGCCCCCGCGGTGCTGAAGAAGGGGGTGGCGAAGGAGGAGGCGGAGAAGATCGTGGAGAAGATGAAGGTTATCGGCGCTAAGGTCGTTTTGGAGTGAGGTTAGGGTTTCTCTTTCGCCTTTACTCGGATTCCTCTTTGAGTGCTAATTGTAGTGTACACTATCAATTTAGAAGCAGCAGTGAAATAACACAAATGGACAAATTTGAATGGGCTTTTCTCTTTTACTATTTTAATCCATTTTTCTATGTATTTCTTCTATTTTTGTGTTCTATTGTTGTGTGTAAAACATCAATTTTGGAGCAGTAAAATAAGATAAATGGAACAAATTGAATGAATATGCTTTAATTCCTTTCTTCCTTTTCTTTTCCCTTGTTGTCACTCAATTTATGCGGCAATTTACATATTTGAAATAGAGATTTAATGCGAGTTTTACCAATCTGATGAACAAGTCGATATTGGTCCATAATTTGATTCAGATATGTTGAAAAATGTTACTGGGTGGATACAGGTAAGTGCATGATTCAACAAAAACCACTTAAATGTCGAAGAAAAGGTGCATGGGATTACAAACAGTATATTCTAATTGAGCAGTAAATTTCATTACTCTGAGTGGGGACTATATTAATCTATGTTTATATATGTAAGTCTCTTGTTTTTTCTTTTTTTTTTTCCTCTGTGATATCTTTTGGATCGAGAGTGGTAGTGTGATTCTCCTTACTTTTCCTTAGACTTTACATGCTGTATCCTTGTCGGCATTAATGTTTGAAGAATTTTTCTCAGGAACCATCAATCTACAAGGGAAAGATGAGTCGGTCCTTGAAATTCCTTGGATGGAGAAAAAATTGTTGGGTATTGCGAGTGCTTTGAGAGAAAGGAGCAGTATAAAGTTGACATTAGAGGAGACGGTGAAGAAAAACACGACAAAAATTACAAAACAGAAATTAGAGGGGAAATAGGATCCATATAAAGCTGATTCCAATAATAATTGGAACTTTATGTTTTGTTTTTTTCTTATTTAATTATATGGTGTTTTCTTATCTTACAAATCTTAGTTAGGAGATATGTTTTAAAAATATTCTTTGGATAAATGTCCATTTCTAGTTAGTGTAGTTACTTGTCCTGAATGACAGCCTTTCATTAATTTTTTCCTTCATTATCTTATGGACAATTAACTGTTTCATTTCAGGTTTGTATAGTGTAGTTTTTCTTTTTATGATGAAAAGAGAGAAATAATGACCTTACAGGTGAACTTTTTTTTCTCTTCTTTGGCATATCTAGATCTCCTATAATGATTCTATTATTAACAGGTTGCTCGCATTATGTTTGGCAATTGGGGAATTGGCTGATTTTCCTATTGATCGTCGAATCACTTCACCATTGGTTGTTTTGCATGTATTAATTTAGAATGATGTCAAGGGAGAGGTTCCATTTCTATTCAGTTTTTTGCTCTGTTGTTTGACAAAGTTGTTAATTATCAAACTAAGGATAGGTTATTGTTAATAATGTGTTTCGATGGAAATGTAATGAGCACCTGGAGATGGCTTAGAAGGACCTTGTTGAATCTGAAGTAGATTAAAAACAAGACTAGTAAATAGGAGGATTCACAAATCAACAGTTGAGAAGTTATATCATCTTGGATGAGTGATGTTTTATAGTCGAGTGAAAAGCTGGGAAATTTCGTTGTGAAAGACGAGTGTTTTACAGGAGCTCTGATCTAGAATCTGATGGAAAGCGGAATGATGAATAAAATTGGAGTGGTGATAAAGATCATAAGAGAAAATTGGGAAGATTTATATGATCTTCGAACAAGCACAGTGGTTTTGCTTTTCTTAATTTAGAGTAATATTTCGGTGTTGCATAAGAATTTTTCAAATATTACTGATGAGCCAGTTGTGTGTGTGTCAGCTATGGAGAGTGTAAAAGGCGCTTCTTGAAGATGCTTGGCGCATGATTTCTGTTCGAAGCGGAATTCGATTTTGATCCCGGCCATGCTGTCTGAAGGGAGAGTTACCTACCAAATTGGCCAGTAAGCAATGCATATGATTGCTAACAAATTTGCAGTATTTGTTGGGACCTTCCTGTGTACTCAGTAGCAGCAATACTCTTTTCTTTTTTGGAATTGTATTCTTTTCTCACAACAGAAGCACCCCCCAAAAAAAAGGAGGGAATAACACTCCCCACTGGAACTTATGTAAAGATGCTATTTGAGTAGGATAGTGGAAAAGGCATTATCTTTTTTTTCTTTTTGAACAAATTGGTTTTATAGAGCAGAAGCTTCTGATAGGACTGAGATTTTCTCCTTTTTTTTTGTTTTCTAATTTTTGGGTTTTTGTGCCAGAAACTTATTTGATTCTTTATCTATGCTTTCTTAGTTTATATGCTTTTCCATTTTTCGTTAGGACACTCTGGAAAATATATCCTGACAAACATATTATGATATGTGCAGTATAATATTGCGTAACATGACAAATAAATATTTTTGTTATTGTACTTTTTTATCATATATAATGCAAATTTTTCTATAATTTCAAATGGACTACAATCTCTTTATTTTAAAAATTCAACTTTGTTTCTCCACTTCAGGGGATTGTAATTCAACTTCTAAGCTCCAAAAACACAAGCCACAATTTGAAGTTTTCACTTTCATTGTTGTACCAACAAGAAACTACGAAACTTTTCAGGAAACTATAAATAATTGCTCATAAATTAAAATATAGTTTTTATTAGTGAAGTTATCTGTGCGTTGCGATGGGTTAATACTGTAGAAGAAAAAATTGACAAAATTAAAATTTTAAAATTTTTGACTTGTTATGAGACATTAATAGATATAAATAAAAAAATAAAATAGATATATACAAATATAGCAAAAGTTACAATATAACAATAATGAAAGAAGCAGTAACCCTTGAGTTACTGCTCTAAACACACCCTCATCGACTCCAAATTCATTGCACTTAACCTCGTCGCGTTGCTGCAATCCTCGGAACCCTGATTTTAATCCACACACAATTTTACAAAATAAAAAAAATTAAGAAAAATATAAAAATTAAACCCTTCTTGTGCACCAAAAAAAAGCAAAAAGAAAAAAAAAATGTGATAAAAATAAATATGAAGAGATCCTATTTTACTCTTTTTTTAAGCGATTTGTTTAGATGAGGTGGGCGGGTAGAAAGATAAAGTATCGAATAAAAATGAGGTGGAAAGACGAAGCATCAGAGAGTGAGAAGGGTGAGGTGAAGAAGGAATTGCTACGTGACAAACTTAATAAGAAATAATGTACTGGTATAAGTACAGGTATAGAGGTATAGATAACATCTATATATGTTTACAAATGTTCCAGCAAATGCCAAATGCAAGTTCACAAAACCTACCTAGCATATATATCTATCTATATTCAAACATTCAACCTTAACAATAGGTTCATGGAATAAAACTGACATCCAGATCTTTCTAGAACTTTCATTTTCGTCCATTGCGGAAATTTCGAGGAACTTTTGGCAAGTCCATCTTTTCTTTCTTAATATATCTTAATTAATGTTGATTCTTTTATATCGAAAAAAAAAATGTTTTTTAAATTTTAATTACTCCCAATATACCAAAATAAATAAATAAATAAATATTTCTCGCTCGATAATGTTCCAATAAAAGCCTTTTTCAAAAGGAGAAATAAATAAAGACAACAAAGTCAAGCCATGTAGATTTGGTCAACTATATCCAAGCTGCAACGTCATCCAACCAATCAGGTTATGCCATCGCGGAAAGCTGCCACGTCACAGGTCGGTGACGTCCACTACTCTGACATGTGGGCCCCGCGTGTCATAGTGACACCCGTGATATGTAACGGTTACCACCGTGTCCCTCTATTGAAAGACTCAACAAGCGATTTATTACGCGTCGTGATTAAAAGTTGAAACTCGTCGTTCTCGGAACCGCCATTTTCCAACCCCCAACCCCTCCCTCTTCGCATCGTCGACCTCGAAGTGAAACGTCTCCAAAACCCTAACCCCCCCCCAACCCGGTTCTANCATCCCGGTTCTATATGATCTCGATCTCGCGGGGGAGGAGGGGAAACCTAGGGCTCTGATCCCCGATGGCGGAGGCAGAGCACCGCGGCGGCGGCGGCGGCGGCGGCGGCGACAGGCGGCGGCGGCGATGGTTTTGGGCGGCGGCGGCAGCGGGGGCGGTGGTCGCCCTCCTCCTCGCCACCGCCGCGAGCTCCAGGAGCTTCCCCAGGCTCTCCATCCCCGGGATCTGCGAATGCCCCGTAAGATCACCCACCAACCCCCCAATCTAATTGCGATGATCGCCTAATCCCTAGTTCCGAATGGAATTGGATGCGTTTGAAGTATGTTATTCGATGTGTGTTTGACTTTTGGGGGAAGATTAGGTTAAGAAGGGAGAGGATTCGAGGAGGTACACGGGAATGGTGGAGGACTGTTGCTGCGATTACGAGACGGTGGATTCGATCAACGAGGAAGTGTTGCATCCGATTCTGCAGGAGCTCGTCGCCACGCCTTTCTTTCGGTACTTTAAGGTAAAATTTGAAGGAATTTTTGGTTGTCCGATTCCAACTGCTATTTGGTGATTGTAACGGTTACAGTTTCTGGTTTGTACTGAGGTAGATGGATGTGGTCTCAAAAGAGTTTACGAGGGATAGATTAAAAGTTAAAATGAGTAATTTTAGGGAAATTTAGATAATTTATTGTGCTAGGGTCAGTTGGCCGTGCCAGAACTTCTGCAGAAATGCTATATGAAAACAGCTGCTAAAAGAAACCCTAACAGCTTCTTCATTAGAAATCCTGCAATTAACTTCGGTCTAAAGCTAGAAGTATAGATTTATGTTGGAGCTTCTGCTTTTGGCCTATTGAGTGTATATTTGATCCTAGTTGTCTACTTTTTACTTCTTATCAAAATTCAAACCAGTTGCCTCTTTCATATCTTGCTCGATGTGATGTAGGAAGCAAGATGTTTTTTTTCTTGTCTTGACAACAGTTAATTAGCTAGTTCAACAACTCTTGACTCAAACTCTTTAAATTGAGATATTTAATTGACTTTGCAAAATCAAGCATCCATCTTTTTTGTATGCTCAATGTAGGTTCAAATAATGTCTAATTGTGCCGCCAGCAAGATTAAACAAATAGTTTGTTATCAATAATTAGAGACTGGACAATTTCTATTTCTTGAAGCATCCTTGTTCTGTACACAATAAAAAGTTATAGAGCGATCATTTAGATTCTAGTGTTGCTAGTACTTCTAAAAAATGTCATGGAGTTTAGCAGTTTCTAAGAGCAAGGCATGAGAAGATATAGTGCACAAAATTATCAAAGATATTACCTTGTAACCTTAACCCGTCCCTCCTAGTCACGATTAGTTTTCATGGCTTATGCCTTCATATGGTCTCTCCCCCTATGACATAAAAGAGGCATAAGGATAGTATATATTTTTATCCAATTGGGATCAAAATGCACAATCACACCTTGGTCCTGATTCTCCTGAACCTCAATGGATATTTGCTAAATGTGATACCAGATTCTACTGTATTGTACATATTATATGTACAAAACTTGTTTGTAATCTCGGAGACATCATTTATCTTTTTGGGAAAAACAACCATCCACATTGGATGGGGAGTTTGGTGGACTGTTACCAACCATCTGAGGAAAAGAAACAAAGCAGATTCTGTAATTAAAAATTTCTAAGTGTTCGGTTTTTTAATTGTGTTTTCTCTTTGTTGTTTGATAGGTTAAGCTATGGTGCGACTGTCCATTCTGGCCCGATGATGGAATGTGCCGTCTAAGGGATTGCACTGTCTGCGAGTGCCCTGAAAATGAATTTCCGGAGCCTTTTAAAAAACCGTATAATGGTCTTTCCACTGATGATATGATTTGCCAAGAAGGAAAACCCCAGGCTACCGTGGATAGAACAATTGATAGTAAAGTATTCAAAGGGTGGATTGAAATCGACAATCCATGGACATATGATGATGAAACTGACAATGGTACTGCTTTTAGTTAGCTATGTGCTATTTGGTCCTTTTTGCAATATGATTATATTTTGGAGCGTAATTCTATGATTCTCTCGGAGTGTACCTAGATGTAGCTGATGGGTCAGACTTCAATGTGGCATCTAATTGGCTAGCTGCCATGTGACTCATCAACTACATGTTAGGGTGCACTTGGCTATATACCTATAACATTACTCGTTTACTCCTTTTTTCTTTTTTGGTGGATTGACATTTGATAGTTGTTTTTCTTTTGCAGCTGAGATGACTTATGTGAACCTCCAGCTAAACCCTGAGCGTTTTACTGGGTATATTGGTGCATCAGCTAGGAGAATATGGGATGCTATTTACAAAGAAAATTGTCCAAAATGTTAGTCGATTTCTTGTACAGTTCCTAGTTTTCATTGTATATTTATGGCAAAATTCTAACTCTACTTGGTACAATAGTTAAAATTACTTGTCTTTGTAAGTCTACTTGGTACAATAGTTAAAATTACATCAACAAATCTTGAGTTTGTAAGGGCAAACTCGGTAAATTGCCAATTGTCGTGTTTTTATGGAATTATAACCTCATATAGATGCTGTTACAATTGTAGAGAATCATATTTGTTTGAATGCCCTAACCTTTTTTTGTTTCTTTTGACTCTGTCTTCTCCAGATCCTTCAGAAGAGCTTTGCCAGGAGAAGAAGGTGTTGTATAAGTTGATCTCAGGCCTGCATTCCTCAATTTCAGTACACATAGCTGCTGATTATCTCCTTGATGAATCTACTAACTTGGTATTTTCATCTCACACTTTAATGCGCGGTTACCAGCATTGATTCTTTTTATAGCACATTATTTTCTAATCTATCTTGTAATCATTTCAGTGGGGCCACAATCTTGGATTGTTGTATGATCGTGTTTTGAAGTATCCAGATCATGTTAGAAATCTGTATTTCACATACCTATTTGTTCTTCGAGCAGTGACAAAGGTAACCAGTTCTTATATGATACAAATTTAATGTTTACATGCTACTCATTGACATAATGTCTGCTTTTTCTTCCTGTAATTCAATTCCTCATAGATATTAACACTAGCAAGTACTACTCCTAGAGTCTTAGTCTGGGTATGTTTGTTTGTATCACCCTCAAAATTTGCAATTGGTGTCTAACACGTCATATATAGATAATATAGCCCATATTGGCATGCATGCTCTTCAAAAATTAGAAATAGCTCATGTTTGCTCGTTCACCCTATTGATTGAGAGCTTGTATTTGTTTTGAGTTGAAATTATGATTCCTCCTGAAACTTTCAGCCAATGGTCTCTTTTTTAGCATAGGAATCCATCTTTTCAGCTTGTGAAAATCTCAGGTGAAAGAGATCTACACAGAAATATGAGCTGATCAACTTGCAAATTTTGAGGGATATGCACCCAAATACATGTGTTTCAGTCTTATGCATACAGAAGTCCCCTTAGTCTTGAAACTTAAATAGTAGTTCTCCTGGATTGGTTTCAGGCTGCAGATTATTTAGAGCAGGCTGAGTACAACACTGAGAACCCTCAAGAGGACCTGAAAACACAATCTCTAGTGAAGCAGCTCCTCTACAATCCTAAGCTGCAGGCTACTTGCCCACTACCATTTGATGAAGCCAAGCTTTGGCAAGGTGAAAATGGGCCTGAGCTGAAGCAACAGATCCAGAAGCAGTTCAGAAACATCAGGTTTATATTTGCAATATCGACGATTTCAGGGTTCTTCTACACATAGAAGTCTACAATATTTTCTATTGAAGTATGCCCCCATAGAATCTGAATTTTCATATGTACTGCTCAAAAATGCTTTAAAAAGGGAAAAAAAAAAATTCTTCACCTTAATATAGGTAGTCATCCAGAAGTTAGTTTTGTATTACCAAATATTTTTTAAAGAGGGGAAGTTTTGCAAGTACAAAGTTACAGATATGGATTTATCTTATGAAAATTCATATTTTTCTGGGATATCCGTGTAGAATTGATAACTTTGCATGGGTATATATATATATATATATATATATATATATTAAAAAAAATCTCTTCTAAGTTCTGATGCATAGGAAAAGTTGAAATGACCAATTCCATATGCCTATTGTAGTGCACTGATGGATTGTGTTGGATGTGAAAAGTGCCGCCTTTGGGGAAAGCTTCAAGTTCTAGGACTAGGGACTGCATTGAAGATTCTTTTCTCTGTCGAGGAACAGCACCCCTTGTATCAACCTGTATGTTTTCTCATCTTTGTTTGCCCTTATAAACCTATGAAAGCTGAATTTTCATATATACAACTCAATATCGAAATTTCTTCCAAACATATGAATATTTTAAATTGAGAAATTGAGTGTCATCCAATTAATGAGAATTTTGTTTCGTACAAAATGATTTCTTTTCAAATAAGAACATTTTACTAAGCGCAAGAGTAGATAAGTAAGAAATTAAGTATTTGAAGGGTATATAAGGAAATCGAGACTTTGCAGGGTGTATGTCCGTCAACATATTTAAAGTTAGTATTGATACTACTCAAGAGTATTGATATTACTGAAATCTCCTATTCTTTTCATAATTTTCCTTTAATAACTCATTGCGTAAGTCGTAATACACTCTTGTTGGTGATTTTTCAGTTACAGCTGCAGCGAAATGAAGTGATCGCTCTAGTGAACCTTCTCAATAGACTGTCGGAGTCTGTAAAGTTTGTTCGCGAGAAGGGGTCGTCGGCTGAAAAATTCATAGCTGGTCATATCTCTTCAACAGTAGGAAAAAGCAATTTTTGGGCAAAAACAAATCAATAGTTATACAGTGGTATGCCTTCCTCAATCTCTTCAACCGTATTATAAGTTCCATTACAAGTCCCTGACCTTTCTAAGCAGTTATAGTTTGGCCACCGACCGCCACCAACCATTCTATTTGCATCTTTGCTGTTTTCTTAATAGTTCTCGATAAAACTGGATCGGATCGAAATCCCACAATTACTATATAGCTAGTCCAAAGTCTGTTTGTGTGGAATTTTGATGATGATTATGTAGATTATAACAAAAGGTAAAAATGTTGGGAGGCCCCCTCAACAGTGAGCAATTTTGAAATTGACCACTCAAGTTTTTTTTTTAAAAAAAAAAAAAATTAGGCATCCCTTTCTTTCTTTTAAGTTATTTTCATCAAATTAGAGATTTTGTTAAATTTAGCGGTGCATGGTGCATGTGTTAAATTTAACTGTTCTCAACAATTTTTCAGTTGATACACCCGTGAATTTTTAGTAACAAGATTTTACTGATTCTTAGCTAATGAAACAGCTAACTTAACAAATTTTCAATTGAATTTAGTGAAATAACTAAAATTGGATAATTGCATGTTGTGGTGTTCTCACTCAAAATTACAGCAGTTATGAGGATCCCATTTCAAAATGAGCCTATTTCAAAGGGGACTAGAATATAATTACTGAAATGTTTGGAGGCCAAACTGAATCTAGTTACTAGGTTTTGAGGACTAGAGATATACTTTAATTAAATTGTTGTCTTATTCATCAACTCACTTTTTACATATTGATTTTCTCTCCAGTGTGTCAGAATTTTCGATATTGTGGGACGAAAGAGGCGGCGTTTTATTCCGTTTCTTTTCTTCTTCCTCTTTTTTTCGTCTCCCTTTTGTTGTGAATTAATACAGAATAAAAACTTTCAAGTGCAATTCTTCTACAAGGTTCCTCCAATACAGAGGAAGAAGCTAGGGGGGGGGGTAGAATTTGAATTGTGGGAGTCACAAGGAGTAAAGAAGATATATGATGGAATGTTTCTGTAAAATACAATTTGATTGAGCCATTGGTGTTGTTTTCGAAGCCAGTAGTCTCCCTGTTTGTGTTGCTATTGCTTAATACGCTACTCTTCTGTTACTTGTTTGGTTTCTGCTTTTGATTCTACTTTTCATTTCTTAAATAAGAAAGTCTGGAGTTTCTAGTACGACACCAAGCTAAGTTAAACTCTCGAACCCTAAAAGCTGAAACTTTGATTTAGTGCTTTGAATTTAGCTACCTTAATAAGAGGCACTCAATAAGATTTAATTACAGCAGCTAGAATCATGCACAAATTACTTGCAATTTTAATTGTAGTAGTAGTTGAAAAGAACATGTTCAAACAAAAAATAAGTTTATCCTTTCTACTCATCTCTTAAATAGAAAATATCGTTTTAATTTCTATTGGGAGTAATCTATAATTCTCAACTATATGCAGTTAAACAATTTATTTATAACTATAGCGTTTTATATCACATGCAACTAAATAAGGTGGGTATTTTTAATTACATCTCTCTCTCTCTCTCTCTCTCTCTCTCTCTCTCTATATATATATATATAGAATTAGGTTGGAATACTATTAATAGTAAAACGCTCTTTTTGCTTATAAGTTATTTTCGATGATAAAACTTTCGAATCGACGATCCACTTCATTAAATGTGATCTAGAGTATTTGAAACTTCTAAACAATAAATTTCATAATTTTTTAAAATTATAATAAAGTTCATCAAGTGGGTATAAAATGAACAGTCGAAATCAAACAACGTCCTAAAAATAGATGATTAGATCTTTCAATTTAAGGTCGAAGTTATTGATTTTATCTAAGTAGTGAATAGAATTTTCTATCAAAAATTCAACCGATTCCGATTTTTTTACACCATTAAACTACCAAGTATGCCATACCGACCGTTAAAAATTGTCAATTTTGTGACCTTTTGATTATAAGATAAATGATGTCAAAAATTTATAAAATTTGATTTCTAGAAGTTTTAAATATTCTAGATAATGTTTAACGATATGAATCGTCGAATTGGAAGCTTTATTATTGAAAACGACTTATAAGTACGAGGACGATCGTACTCATAAGAGTATAGTAGCCGGACTCTATATATATATATATATATATATATTGCATTTATAAATACTAAATCTAAGCAAGCCCCTTCTTAAGGAGAAATTTTATATTATCACACTTGCACCACATTATCAATAACAAGCCAATCACCTTTCTTCTTTTCAAACAAAAGTACAATAAAAATATTTTTTTTATAATCATAATGAAACATATATTTTTAAAAGAAAATTTTTGATTGATTTGTTACGCACCACGTCACTGACATACCATTCTAAAATTTTTCCCCCTTAAGAGGAGAAACTCTACATTCAAATTTTGTCGATTGTAGCTGGTCAAGCAGCCTCAGCCTGCGAACAAGTTGGAAACTGTTTTGTTAGATGGCAGCGTAAAAATAGGTTGCGGCTTATTAGAGCATTGTGCGCGAGGAGACAGAACAGCAGAGCTTTCCTTTGAAACACCGTTGATTTATTTAGCAGCCACTTCTAGTCAGTCACCTGACAATGACATTCCTACGGCATATATCGGCCATATCTCAACCTTAGCAAGCATCCTTTGATCAAATACCCATCTATCTAATACACCATAGGAACGATACGTGACTAGTCAGAGTCGTACCTTCCTTAACTTACACCCACTCAAACAAACTTAACATAGTCCGTAAACATGCATAAAGATAAAGATAGATACACCGGTTATATTAGTAACATATCATTCCTAATCAATCAAATAAATCATTTCTCCAACTACGGGCTTCTCTAAAATCCTGTATTTCATCTATTAATTTAAGACTAGACTAAACTATTTTTTAATTTCTAATTTTATGTTTAAATCTAATCAAATTTCATAAATATACATTGTTTATAAATCATAACTAATTAATTTTTGATAAATTTAATAAAATTCTCAAGCACCACCACATGCAAAAACTACGCACCTAAATACCTATTATTATTATTATCACATTATTTATTAGCACTAATAGCTGCTTCCCCCAATCAGGGAACGCTGTAGCACGTGAACATTATTTAGAATAAAAACAAACAAATAAAATAGAAATATCACAAACTCACAAAATATGAAATTAATTAAAGATGGGAATAGGTGTGATAACTCTTTAAAGCTAATAATAGCAAATACTCCTGCTGAAGAAAACAACACAAATTCCGTCCAAACATACCCCTATCGCAATATCCAATTTACAAACACTGCCACTACCTCAAAAACAAAATTAAAAAAAAAAAGGGTGAAAAGAAAAAAAAAGATGAGAAAACAATTAAAAATAAAAATAAAACAAAACAAAAACAAAAACAAAATGCTACGACTCTTACTACTACTTGGCCTTCGTCTTCCTCGTGGCCGCCCTCGTCTTCGGCTTCGCCGGAGGCGCCGCCGCTTTCGGCTTGGGCTTGGGCTTAGCCGCAGCTGCTTTCGGTTTCGGCTTGGGCTTGGGCTTCGGCTTCACCGCCGCGGCTTTCGGCTTGGGCTTGGGCTTCGCCGAGGCAGCTTTTGGCTTGGGCTTGGGCTTCGACTTGGGCTTGGGCTTGGGCTTGGGCTCGGGCGCGGGGGCGGAGGCCGAGGCGGGGGCGCGGGCGCGGAGCGGGGGGAGCTTGTAGGAGTTCTTGACCTTGGTGAGCTTATCGCTCGCGGTGAGCTTCTTGAGGTGGAAGAGGAGGAGCTTCTTGAAGTTGGGGGGTACATGATCCTTGTGCTTCTCCTCTATGTACTTCGTGATCGCGTACTGGCTCGACCCCGTCCTCTCCTTCAATGCGGTGATCGCCTCCCCGATCATCTGCGTTTAGGGTTAGGGTTAGGGTTAGGGTCAAACGTTAGGGTTTTACTCGGATCCCGATTTCACATCCCAAAACCACACAACAGAGGAAACGAAGCTAAGATTCCATTCAATGCGATGCTCACCTCGATGTACGGGGGATGGGAGGGAGGGGACCGGGGCTTCCGCGGCTTCTTCTCCTTGGGCTCCTTCGGGGCGCGCTGCTTCTTCGCGTTCCCCACCGCGGCTCCCTCCGCCGCGGCGGCGTCGTTCTCGGCGGCGGGCTCCTCCTCCGCCGCCCCCTCCACCGGGGCGGCGCCGCCCTCCGCCGCTTCCTCCTCCGTCGCCATGGATCGGGGAGCGTATAGAATCGAGCTAGGGTTAGGGTTAGAGTCTCCCGTAGACGAACGCGATCGGTTATGAGAGAGAGTAAGAAAGAGAGAGAGAGAGAGAGAGAGAGCGTAGGTTGACGATGATGGGCGAGGAAGAGAACGAAATGGATTTAAATAGTGGGCGATGTGAGAGAGCGGACGACACGTGGGGCTGTGTTATTGGTCAACATGCCCGCACTCGGATTACTCCCTCCTTATTTTCAAATATGGGCCGTTCGATCTAAACTCGCATCAACGGTAGGGAGTGGGTAAATGGATGGAGCCAGGATAGAGCATAGGTAGGACTACAAAGGGATTGGCCAAAGTTTCAGTGTGCTTTTCCCTCCAATTTAAATCTCAATAACTTTAGCTGTGGCCCATGGATTCAAATGAAATTTAAATCAAGTTGAAGCTCTGGACCTTAGCTTTCAAATGAGTGCAAATTTGTTTAAAATGGTCCCACATTTTGAGAGAAATTTAAATTTGAAGCGACACTGGTCATGCACAAGGTTTCTGTGTGAGTTTGATGAGGTTTTTAGCCTATTAGAAGGATCCTTTGATCACTTTGGTGTGTTTTGTTGATCTCAAATGATAGAGGAAGAGCATAGCTAATAGTCACACTTTGAATCATCGAAATCCGATCAGAAACGAGAGATTAAACGCTGTTTGAACGGCGTCGAAGTGACACAAATGTTTTTACTAATCATGATTTGTTTGGTATGCTTCAAATCATCATAGCATAAATTTCAAACAAAGCACCTAATTTAAAATTTGAAGCGCGATTCAAAACTTACGCTGTCGATTTAGATGGTTTGTGGTATGAAAGCATCTTAGAATGCTACTGCTCAAACTATTTCGCATTTGTTTTTCCGATAAGTACTTGTTTGTTCATAGACATCTTCATGTGTGAAGAGGAAACAATGCTTGATGCATTTCGACCTCTCGGAATTTGATTTTGTATGCTCTCTTTCGTCAAAAGTACGCGTTTCGACAATAGGAACAATTTCATCAACATGATGTAGAGTTCCTTGTGATCTAACAACTTCACTAGCTCCTTACAATTCTTATATGGAATTAGTAAAAGTGTGAATACAATTGCAGATGATGTTTTGCGATGAGATTAGTTCGCTTGATGCATTGGACTTTGCTAAGGAGTTACTTGAACTCGACTAATATTTATGTTTGAGCATCTATTTCATCTCTTATGTTGCAGTAGATATCGCTTCTTTGGCATTAACTATTTGAAACTTTACACAATTTGGTTTTATAAGCTAGACTCTTTGCCATTCAAGTCATTCAAAGTTCCGTGAATTAAGTCGAGGGTTATCCCTATTTCTTTGTAAGCTCGTTGATCTATAAAAATCAAATCATTGTATCGGATCGTCGCATCAAACAACGATGAACAAAATGGAACTTCTTTTTTGGCTTGTGCATCATATTGCTATCGTATTACCGCCACTTTAATAGGGTCCTCTGGCTCCCCTTCTCTCTATTTTTTCCTTCATTGGAACCCTATTGATTGATCTTTAGCAAAACTAAATCAAGTGCAACTAAATGTTACGTTTTCGTCGATTTTGATTTTTTTTCCTTTGGTAACATAATTCCAGTGAAGCATAAAACTGAATTAGGATCAGTAGAGGAAAGAATTCTATAACCTTTCTTCGCTAGATTATTCTTTTGTTCTTGTTGCAAGAAGCATTAGCTACTAGTCAACTGTTGATGCTAATTTTAAGATAGTTTTAGTACGCGACGGGTTTGTTTGGGTCGACGAATTTTGTGTTTAACATATCTCTTTTATTTACTCAAGCTGTGCGGTATAATTGGTCGGTTGGTGAGAGTTACGCAAACGTTCTGTAGTTGCACTCAAAATTAGAAAAGCAATCATTGGGAAACCTTAAACAAATTAAGCTGATGCGATCGAGATACCGAACATATAAAAGAGAGATTTCTCTTTTCGAATGTTGGGATTTGGTTAGACCGAATTAGATGCACTCATGGGCAGGCTCGATCCAAAAGCGGTTCATTTCCGTTCTTACTGTTGGATTCTGGAGGGACTTGAAAGGTAGAACCAAGACCTAGCTCGTTCTTAACTCGGTCTACTACGAGTTTGGTCACTAGAGGACCTTCAACGACATTTAGAGAGCCCGCATTGATCAACCCCGTCGATCCCGGATCGACCAAGCGCGAGATCAAAAAAGGCGCTACACGTTTCCGTCGAAGGGATTAGATTTGCATTTTCACTGAATTCTACATCAAAAGTTTTTTTAAAAAAACAAAAAAACAAAAGAGAGAGAGAGAGAGACAGATTCTAAATATATTCATTTCTAAGTGTTGAGTATACAAGCATTTGAAGGACATCAAGGTGTGCAAAAATTGTTAAAACATATCACGAAACATCGAGGGGGAGACGACTCTACCACATCTTTAGCTCGAATGTAAGTCGTAGTATTCGACTATCGGTGACGATTGCTAACATAGATATGTGACTACGTAGTCGCATCAATGCACTTGTAGATAGCAGAAGCACCATCATCTCTAATATGCTATACTTCATATTCAAGTTACTAGCCGATATCGGGCTGCGACGCAAAAGACCCGAAAATAGTGCATAACCATCAAAATCGATATGAACATTTGACAAATGACGAAACAAAGCTTCAAAATAGGATATTTGGCATCAAAGCATGCTCCGAAAAGTCGAGGAAGGGGATGATCAAAGGAAAGAGTCCCCGACAAATCGATCGCTCTCCTTTACAGTACCCCAATGAGTTCAAAATGTCGAAGAGCAATCGATCTTCTTTGACTCTCAAACGGTTTCGACGAACCAAGCGAATCTATGAAAGTGGAATGAGCAAAGTGAGATGATCGGAAAGGGACAAACGAGACATTAATCCTTAGCCTTTAGGAATTGAATCAATAAAAGCTTTTCAAAAATGAATCGAAATGATAGGACGATCTAGCTAACGAGACTAACACGTAAAACAATGTCACGAACACGCTGATCAACTGTCACTTGAGCTTTTGTATCTTCGATCATCGAGAGCCTCGGTGTTGAATCGTACTTTAACATGTCGTCTACGATTCGACGGCCGAAATTTGGCTTGCAGCCCCCGCAATTTCACCAAGAATTTTAACGTCTGCCGCGGCTGAGTAACTGTCAAGACCCCAAGATGGAGAATTTGCTGCGACGAAAAGCAGGCTGGCTCAAGATCAAGAATTCGATGGGTGTGAAAGCAGACTGCAATGTTTGATAAGATTTTGAAACAGGAAAAGTGGCTGACAGGCGGATACTGTGGTGAAAACCAAAATTGCAGCGAGCCAGAGAGGCAGGGAAAAGTGCAATTAAGGGCAAAGAATACAACAAAGTAGTGTAGCTAAAATTAATGACCAGTTGCACCATAAATAAAAGACATAAATTAAAGGAAAGAGTTAAATGCATATAGATTTCTACAAATATAGTAAATTATAAATATGTTTTTATAAAGTTAAATTTTTATATATTATTTCTGTGAAAGTTCTAATTTTTTAAAATATAAGAAGAATTTTATATTACAATAAAACAATATATATCAAAAACTGGTGGAATTATTGCATATATATATATATATATATCTATATATTTGTTCATGCTCCTTAAAGCAAGAATCTTCCAATATGAAAAATAGCTTAGACTAAATCTCATATTTGCTTATTAACAAAAGGCTATTTTAATATCTGATTTAATACCAAATATCTAAAAAAGGTAGTGTGTAAACTGGTAATCTATAATCTATAAGATAAGATTATATAATTTGACAGTTCATCACATCATAAAAGCAACTTCTCAATGAGCCACGTCTCCACTTGAGGCAAGGTTGAATAAATACTTTCTACATATCTAATAAAGATTTTAGATACATCGGATCTGTATAAAAATATATAACGCATATTGAAAATATTTAATAGTGGTTTTAAAATAAATTAAAATAATTGTTATGTGTATTTGTATGTACAATCAACTAGTAATATATAAAAGACTATATAAATTTTTTATATTTTTTAATTTTAAAATTTAAATAATTATATATATTAATTATTTGAAATACTATCGACCCACTGCAAAGCACAGGTGTATATTAGTTATGATTATACGGCACAGTTTGGTTGGTTTGTATAGTACGACTGTTACAATTAAAGATATTTTCTCTGCTCTGCCCTTTTTATGGGAATGTAAAGGGGAGTGATGATGTAAAATTGAAATATCCCTAAACAAACTTAATTTTTATAATAATTGTGAACAATTTACATTAAAAAAATTCCGCATAAATGAAGTGAAATTTTCCAAAACAGGTTAGATTCACAATATATTTCAAAACAAATCTGCTTATTTTGGATTTTCAAAAATCAGAAATTGTTTTTCTCATTGCTTACAAAGTTCAAGAATATTTTTTTAAAACTAAAATTTAAGTAAACAAATTTACTATTTTTGTCATTTTGTTTGAGAGAAAAAAGCAAAATTTGCCACTTCACTATTTTAGAAATAAATTCAACTAAAAATACAAAGCATCTGGACTTCAAACTGAAAACATCGGTACCAAATGTTATGCTTTTAGTCAAATACAGTACATATGATTATTCTACTTTTTTTTTATTTTATTAAATTTGTTAGACTAACACATAAATGAATAAAGAAAATATAACAGTAAATTTCAGTTGTTATTATTTTAATTAACTTTAGCACCATAAAAAAAAATTAATTAAAAAGATTTTAGCTACTGGCAAATTTAAGTGGCCTTTTTTGTATAAAAAACTTATCAATTTTGCATATTTGCAATGCAAAATCAGCCTATATTTTCAAACTTTATAAATTCTCACTAAATTTTTATGAAAGTAATGAAAATATCTCTATTCTCTTTCTTTTTTTTCCCACTTCTTATCCCTCCTCCCCTATATATTGAAGAGGCGAAGAGAGAGAAGAAACAGGAAAAAAAAATAATAAAGAAAAAAAAAACAGAAAAGAGTGGAAGGAAGAGAAACATGAAAATTAAAAAAATAATAATAATAATTTAATCAATTTATTAATAATTCAGATTGAATCGACAAAAACGAAAAAATTAATATTTTTTTTTTTGCAAAAATACAAAATTAATTGATTTTCTTATGCAAATTCGCCGAGGCAATTTACAATAATTTAATTAGAATTGTCAACAAACACAAGCAAAATAGAGCCAATTCTCATTCGACTCGTTTAATAAATAAGCCGACACAAACTAGACTCGTTTAATAAATAAGCCGACACAAACTAGCTCACAAGCAAGCTCACAAGCAGCAACCCTCCTACTAGGTGAAAAGTTAAAAGAAAAATTAAAAAATTAAAATTCTAATCTAGAAATTAAAATTCATAAAATATAATTTTTTTTACATTTAAATTGATTAAAATTAATATATATNTTATTAGCCGAGCAAGCCACCTCAAGTTTATCTTAAATCTTACAAGCTAACTCATAAACAGCGAAAGCTGAATTAACAGCCCTGAATCTAAACCGAGAAAAATAAGTAATGATCAGTTACCATCCCCTCCACTTTCAATAGAAGAAACATACAATGAAAAAGTAGGAGACTAAATTCTTATAAACTTTTCTTTTCCCACTCAAACAACTCGAAGATGCATGCACCATCTCACGACTACTAAATTTACAAACACTGCCACTCTAACTAAACCAACCGGAAGAGAAATTTAAAAAAAAAAAAAAAAAAAGAAGAAGAGAAAACTACACCTATTTCCCCTTCCTCGCCACCTTCGCCTTCTTCGCCGGCGCCGGCGCCGGCGCCCTCTTCGGCGCCACCCTCTTCTTCCCCGGCGACGCCTTCGTCCTCAGCTTCGGCTTCGCCGCAGTTGCTTTTGGCTTCAGCGCTTTAGGCTTCGGCTTCGGCTTCGGCTTCGGCGCAGCTGCTTTTGGCTTCGGCTTCGTGCTCGGTTTAGCCACAGCTGCTTTTGGCTTGGGCTTGGGCTTAGGCTTGGCAGCAGCCGCTTTTGGCTTCGGCTTCGGCTTCGGCTTGGCCGCGGCTGCCTTTGGCTTTGGCTTTGGCTTCGGCTTCGGCTTCGCTTCGGGAGCGCGGGGGCGGAGCGGGGGGAGCTTGTAGGAGTTCTTGACCTTGGTGAGCTTACCGCTCGCGGTGAGCTTCTTGAGGTGGAAGAGGAGGAGCTTCTTGAAGTTGGGGGGTACATGATCCTTGTGCTTCTCCTCTATGTACTTCGTGATCGCGTACTGGCTCGACCCCGTCCTCTCCTTCAATGCGGTGATCGCCTCCCCGATCATCTGCGTTTAGGGTTAGGGTTAGGGTTAGGGTCAAACGTTAGGGTTTTACTCGGATCCCGATTTCACATCCCAAAACCACACAACAGAGGAAACGAAGCTAAGATTCCATTCAATGCGATGCTCACCTCGATGTACGGGGGATGGGAGGGAGGGGACCGGGGCTTCCGCGGCTTCTTCTCCTTGGGCTCCTTCGGGGCGCGCTGCTTCTTCGGATTGGCCGTGGCCGTCCCCTCCGCCGGAGCATGGTTCTCGGCGGCGGGCTCCGCCGCGGGGGCGGTGCCGCCGCCGCCGCTCGTCGCCTCCTCCGTCGCCATGGAAGGGGATCGGTCGGAGCAGCTAAGAGATGGGGTTAGGCTTAGGGTTAGGGTTGGGGCTTCGTGAAGGGGAATGCGATAGCGAGGGTCGGAGGTCGACTACGACGGAGAAGAAGATACGAAACGGGTTTAAATAGGGAGCGACGGTGAGCGCTGGGACGCGTGGCGGGTTCTGATTGGTACACCGCCCCTGCCCTCGGATCCTCATCCGTCTATTTTTTAAATTCGACCTTTGGATCTAACCGAGCATCAACGGTCGAAAGCGGTTAAATGGTTGGAATGCGGATTGGCGAATCAGCTTAGCACGAGAGGAAACAGGCCTTTATAGTTTCATTGTGTTTTCCCCTCAAATTCATGTCTCAATAGCTTGAGATTCAGCTTACGGATTTAAACGAAATTTGAATCAAATTGAAGCTAAGGAACTTAGCTTTAAAATGAGAGTAAAATCATTTAAGTTGGCCTAATATTTCATGAGAAATTCAAATTTAAAGCTGCAATGGTCATGCACCAGGCTATTGTGTGAGTTCGGTGAGAACTTTAGCCTTTTTGAAGGTTCCTTTGAGCACTTTTTTTTGATTTATTGATCTCAAATGATAGAAAGAGAGAAGATCTAATAGTACGATTTTGAATTTCGAAAATCTGATAAGAAATGGGTGAATAATCGCCGTTCGAATATCGTCGAAGTGACACAAACTATTTAGTTTGGTACACATGCTTCAAATTCTCCTATTGAAGTTCAAACACAAATTCATTCTAAAAAATTGTGTATGAGTTGAAAAACTCTACCACATGTGGAAAATATTGGTTTTGAGTGGTGTTAAGTTAAATTGTTAAGCAAACACAAAAATAGTTCGCAGATACTCTCTCATGTAGCTTGAAGAGGGAACACGACATCGTTCCCTTTTTCCTCTATTTGATCTTCTGTAAACTGTATTTCAGTTTATGCTTCTCGACAGTCGAGATCTCGAGACGATACGATCAAAATGATTTAAATGCGACTTTTACTAGCTTCTACACATATCTATTCACCTTAGATCAAATTCGTTAAAGCATGGAGATTACTGCAGATGCTAATTAGGCTTGTTCTACATTTGCAGTTAGATCTACCATGTTTATTCTTCTTTTAATGTTCTAAAATCTTGTGAAAATTGTGGTTTATCGCATTGGGGTTTGATTAAATTGATTCATAAACGATGTAAATGATCCTGTTAGCACTGTAAAACTCAAAACATATTGAAAGTTTTAATTGAACTTGACTGATAAAGGATACAGAAGCATCAATTTTATTTGCAAAGTTGCAGTAAATAGCTCTTACTTTTTGCAGCATTGCATGAGTGTATACTTTTGATTAACCTGCTAATATAACTGCTATTTCACTACTAATATAGTCCTTTGCGGATTATCCTTGTTTCTTTATATGTTCTTATATCAACAGAAACCGAATCTTTTGATTGGATCATCACATAGAACAGATGTAAAAGAAGGCAAAGAATTTCCTGTTTGTGATAACTTTTAAGTTTGCATAGTGAGAACCTAGTCGAAGCACAAGAAAATAGACGCAAAAATGAACACAACACATTGAATCACATATGTCGACTCGATTTGGATACCATCCGATCGATACTATCATTGATTATATTTTCATATCTGCTGTAATTTAAACGATAAATTCTTTGATATAATTCAATAGAAATTTCTTTAGGCCATTCAATTTTTGTCCATTTAAATTAGCACAAGCAATCCCGCCTAATTATCCAAGGTTCTAAGTTTTCTCAACGAATTAACCTTCACATTAATCACCAATTCGTTATGAACTTGGTTTCACTTCAAAATGGTAATCAAAGGGCTAACCCTAATCCAACTCAAGAAAAAAGTTAAAACCTCCATTTCTACGATCCAACGGAAGTTGACCTCGGATTGAGCTAAAATTTGGTTGAGTTGAGCTGAACACGAGTTGGATCGAATCAAGCTGGGTTACATGGGTTTTACATGATCAAAATTGGTAGATGGCTAGACATAAGTTCGACGAGTTTGGCCATTCTCGAAAGCATGAAGAATTGAAGCAATGAGCACAAAACAAATTGTACTTGGTGTAGAACAAATATTTTATATCTTTTATAATTTATAAACTTATGAATTGACAACCTTTAGACCCTATGAGGCTTCTCTGCATCCCACGGAACGTGAGGTTTATTGTGCTGTTGGCCATTTATGAATTGGCAATCTTTGGAGCCTCCCTAAGGCTTCTTCGCATCCCGCGGGCTATGGCCTCTAGTTTGTGTGCTCCACCTCTTTCCCTTTTCTTAGGCTGCGTTTGGTTCGGGTATAAATAAGAACTGCTAGTTTTAGGGATAGGTATAAGTTCAGGTATAAGTAGGAGCTAGACCAATTTTGCGTTTGGATGAAAATTAGGTTGTTTCTAGGAATAAGGTAAATAGTGTTTGGATGATTAGATTGGAACAAGAGGAATAAACGTTATAATTTGAAATTAAAATTATATTATGTAATTAATTAACATAAAAATATTACTTAAAAATAAATAAAAAATTAATTATTAATAATTAATTATAAATAATAATTATTAATAATAATTAATTATAAATAATAAATTATTAATAACGATTATCTAATTAATAATTTTTTTATTTATTATTAATTATTATTATTATATTATTAATTAATAAATAATAATATTATTAATTATTTCTTATTAATTAATTTATAAATAATAAATTATTAAATATATTGATTATCTAATTATTAATAATTAATATTAATATTTATTAATAAATAAAAATAATAATTATTAATAATAATTATAAATAATAAATTAATAATAACATCGATTATCTAATTATTAAGAATAATAATAATTAATTAATTATTAATAAATAATAATATAATATTAATTATTAATTATAAATAATATATTAATAATAATATCGATATCATTAACAATAATAATTATTAATAATTATTAATAAAAATTAATAATTATATTAATTATTAATAATTAATTATAAATAATAATTAATAATAATAATTATCTAATTATTAATAATTAATTATAAATAATAAATTAATTAATTATTTTATTATTTAAGTAATAAATAATAATTTAAATATATTAATTAGATTAATTAATAATTTACTGCCATTAAAATTAAATTTAGATTTTAATTAATCATGTTCTCATCAATGAACAAGCTTGTTCCAAAAAACGGATGGAACAGCAGTTCCAGTCTTATACCAGCTAGTTCCAGATTCCCGGGAACTACTGTTCCCGGGAGCCAAAGATACCGTTTGGGAAAAAAGGGGGGAACAAGGGCTTATTCCCCCCTTGTTCCCCAACCAAGCGCTACCTTAGGTTTTTCTGTGGTGTTCTTTGTTGCCTAGGATGGTGGGCCTATTCTCGAATGTCGACATGCCCTACTGCAACTCGCCGAGCCGGCGTGAAACATGGCCGCTAATGTAGATGACTGGGAGGATGTGACGGGGCCTGACAGGCTATACAGGCTCCTGATTTGACCCTATGGTTTTCTCTCTTCGTTCTTCTCCTTAAAGTGTTCGCTTTCCTTCTCATTAGGATGCCTGATTTGTTATAAATAGGAGTGTCTACGTTTTCACTCTTCTCTTCGATTTGCTCCATATTTTTGTGATTTTTGTGCCTTTTGGGCCCTCAGTTTGCCGCAATTTCCTATATTGCTGTGGTTGGAAATTTTAAGCATGAAAGCACTATGTTATTATTGTGCCACCAATGTGTTTTTTTGGAAAGCATTGTGTTATTATGCCTCAATAATTTTAAATAGTGCAACATTCGCTTAAAGGAGTGTAACTTCTGTTTTATGTATTGTAACTTAGTCTCAAATAATTTCAAATAGTGTAATTTTTATATGAAAGAGTGAAAATTTCGTCCCAAACAATATAAATATTTGACTCAAAAGTGCAACTTTTCTCTCAAACAATATAACTTTTATTTCAAATAGTATAATTTTCACCTCAAAAGTGCAAGTTTCACCTCAAACAATACAACTTCATCATTTTTTTTTTTCTTCTTTGTTTCTTAGTCTTTCCTGTGGTAGCCACGATGCATAATGATCTTTCCAAGAAAAAAAAATATGTTTTCATTATTTTTAATTTTTAATGCCTTTTTTTTAATTTCTCCTACCCTCTGCATCCTTTTTCACTATCATGCAGGTCCCTCGCACTCTGTTGCAGCCATCGCCACCGTCCAACGCACTCTTCCTCTCTGTCGTCCGCAAATCCCGAAGCTCCCTCTTCACCGTCTGTGGTCATGCGCTCCACCACAATCTAACCTCCACGATCTATACCATATCCGAACCAGCATCAGCTGAGGTGTGGGTGAGATAACAGAGTGGAGCGTGACATCGATATGGAGGCAGTAGAAAAGATGAAAGAAGAGGAAGCAGGAGGAAAATGAGAGGAAGAAACAACAAAGAGGGAGACGAACCGACTGCAAAAGGAGAAGAATGAACGAGCAAACAAAAGAAGAGAGAAAAAGGAACAAAAGTATTTTGTTCAATTTACTAAAAATTCGGATGCAAAATCTAAAATAATGATCCATTTTTATAAAAACGCAAAGCTGGTAGATATTTTTATGCAAATTGGCCAAAAAAATTTGCCTTGACTATTTTCTGTTATTGCAAATGTGTTCGCTCATGCTGCATATATTAGTATATCAATATAAATTTTTTTTTTTTGATTAGTTTTCATTAGCTCGATCATTTATATAACATAACAAGTTCTAGCTAGTTCCTCCCAGTTTCGAGAGATTCAAAGTTCCAAACATTCCTTTTGGTATGTAATGGCATAAATTTATGTTTTCTATTTTTTTTCCCTTAACTTTTTCTGTCTGCCCGCGCGAATCCCCTCGGCTTTACAATAAATTATATTTTTTTGTTTTCAAACTTTAATTAATTCTAATTTTTAATTTGAACTTTTTAAATTGTTGTAATCAAATTTCACAATACAATTCCGTTTACTAAATTTTAACAAATTATTAATGTAGAAGTGCAGAAGTGACTAGCATTTTAATTACTTTCGCATCATCAATTACAATACTTCCATATCAATAGTTTGTTACTAAATATGTAGTTAACTAAATTGAGTTGTGGGACTTAATTGTAAAAATTTAAAAAGTTTAAGTTAAAAATTATAATAAATTAAAATTCAAGTACTAAAATATCACGCACCACATAATTTGAGAACCGAAAGTTTAAGAATAAATTGCACGACCGATCATTCCTAGCGCAAGTGGCAAAAGGGCTTGGTGGTTGGTACCGGAGATTCAAGTTCGAATCATAATTGATTCACATTTCCAGCTAAGTTTATTTCTAAATGAAATAAGGGCCTGTTTGTTTCGAGGAAAGTGGGGTGGAAGTGGGACGGGGGAAGTGATTTTCGGTGAAAACTGACCACTTCCGCTGTTTGGTTCACTGTTATTTTATTACGTCCGAAAGTCCAGTTCACCTAAAATAATGAACTTGACTTCGCCCTCCCATGGGGCGAAGTCAATTCCGGTGAAGTGAAAAAAAATGTAAGAATGGATTAATGTGTTAGGGTTATCTCTTCTAAAATATGATCAAATTTGATTAGGTAAGCTTTAATATATTTTTTGTTTAATTTGTATATTTAGAAAATGATGAAAAATGAATTTGTTAAATGTTAATAATTGTTTAACTTTAGAATTTTATTTGTTGCATTATTATAATTTATATGCAAACAAATAATATAATTTTTTAAAATTTTATTTTATAATTATACATATATATAATTATATACATATATAATTATATTAATTTTATTTATTATAATTTATTATTCACTGTAAGTTACAAAATAGACAATGATATCACTTTAGAGGAAAGTATATCGGGGGTGGAGAGCTACACTTTTTACGTCATCTACTTCCTACCAAACAAACAACAGAAATCGCAGAACTGTACTTCCACAGTTAAAAATAAACAGCATAAGTGAACTAATTTTCACCCCAACTCCACTTCAACTTAAAGTCCACTTCCACCCCAAGTCTACTTACGTTGAAACAAACATGCCCTAAACGAAATGGGTAGCATGCTACCTTTCTCTAAAAAAAAAAGAATAAATTACACGTTTGGTCTTCAAACTATGGGACACGTGACACTTTAGCCCCCCTAATTTTAATTTATTGTAGTTTAATTCTGACCCGAATTTTCAGAACTAATGCAATCAAGCGTTGGGAACCGGATGGATCGTCCGTCATGTGCTACCAATAAAAATGCATGAAAAATAGAGAAAACACCGAACGAACGGTAAAAGAAATAAATGCAGAAAGGAGAAACCAAGATTTACGTGGTTCGACAATTACCTGCGTCCACGGAGAGAGCGAGAGAGTTGTATTTCACTATATGAAGAAATAGAACTACAACCTTACACCTTATGTCTTCTCCGGATAAAAACCAAGAGCCTTATGGTGAATCCCACATTTCTCTTGTTCCAACGAAAACTCTAAGAAAATGCCGAAAAAGCTTTTCGTAAAACCGATAAGACCAAATTAGAGAAGTATAGAAACTCTGACCAAATTCCTTTATGCCGTTGCTTCGAAGAATCCGAACCGCTCAGGCAATTAGTCGAGAACCGTCGCTCCTGCTGTCGACTCCGATCCGACGTCGCATGCAAAGACGCGGTGCTTCTTCTCTAACCGTACGGACGGAGCCACCTTAATTAATTAGTTTCTCTAATTAATATTGGCTTACTACTCGACTCCCCTTCCTTGCTGCCGTACGCCTCCGGAAGCTTGTGAATTAATTAGCCCGATGCTAATTAATTTTCTCACACATAACGCCTCTACACCGGTTGCATAGGCATACATGTATATATATAGGTGCGGTCAACAAGTCAACAATCCTAATTAGACTAGGAGAGGACACGTGTAGATAAACACAAATCTTACACCAATAAGATAAACTTAAAATCAATTTGATGTAATCCATGGACCTAGTCTATACCATCTTTCGTGAACCAACTTAATGGGTTAATTAATTTGACTCAACTCAAGTTCAAAAAAAGGCATATTCTTAACATCAAGTCTAACAATCCAACTTAGTTGACTAAATTTTAACATATCATTAATAGAAAAAACAATATGACATCTTAATTATGGCACATTATTAATCACACTACTATTATATCATCTCTATATTAATGATATATTAATATCTAATCAACAAAATTAAATTATAGAATTTAAATATAATAATTTTAAAAAATTTAAATTAAAAATTATAATAAATTAAAATTTGAGAATTAAAGTATCCTCAGTCTCATAGTTTGTGGGAAATATCCATCTTTTGACCTTTTCATGTCTTTAAGAAATTGAGTTGGTTTCTGGCATATTTTTTCCGTCTGCCACTGCTGTCTGTCGTTGTGCCGTCCTAAGACGAAGGAAGCCAGTCGCGACAAAAGTCAGACTTCACACCCCTTTCTTTTCTTTTTCTATTCCCTCCGCATCCATAGAAGGAGAGGCAAGGAAAACGGACTAACTCCAGCGCCCATCGCTCATTATCTGTCGAGAGAGATATATATTAGACACATGAGAGGTGGGAACCGGCGGGGCCCGCCGTCGCCGTCGCCGCCGCCGCCAGGGGAGGATGGCATGGTGACGGCGGAGGAGGAGGAGTCCGACGTGGCGGCGGGAGGGAGGGGGACGTGGAGGCACGCGGCGTTCCACGTGGCGACCACCATCGCCACGCCGGCGGCCTACGCCCCCCTCCCCTTCGCCCTCGCCTCCCTTGGCTGGCCCATCGGTATGTAATATCTATTATACATAGATGTACCGATGCATTTGAATTCAACTGCTATAGTAATTATAATTATATAAAAATACAATTGCAACTGCTGCAGCAGTTGTTAGTTGGCGAAGAATTGAATCAAAATGATTAAACAAAAAGAAAAAAGTAGAATTGTATATATATCTTCCAACAAATTCTGCTGTACTAAACCAAATAAAACAAATACTTTTTGTATTGCTGAATTTTTAATTGTATACATCTCCAATTATAATAAACAGTGCATTAGTCTTTAGGTGTTGCTAGAACAAATGATGGAAATAAATGAGTTTAAGTTGTATAAACGTTTTATGAGATTATTAGCTATTGTAAGTAAAATAATAAATATCTAAAGAAATGTTTGCCGCCTGTGTAAAAGGTCAAAAAAGAAGAAGAAGAAGCTATGTTAAATAAACCGTCTTTCTCTACTGAATACGGCAACTCAACATGTCTCGTCAACGACTTCAACTTGACTTCCTCCACCTGAGCCCGCAGAGCTCGTAAACTAAAGTCGGCAGACTTATTGTTCCGCCACCTAGTGAATACGGCAACTCAACATGTTTCGTCACCGAATTCGGGCTTTTTTATAAAATGACCCTCTATAAATTCGAATTTGGCAAAATAATTCTACCAAAATTTTATTTGTAAAACTAACCCTCCTTTCGCCACGTGGGCGCTACGTTAGGGATTTCTCAAAAAGACGATGAATCGTTCACCGTCTTTGTTATATTTATTGTGAAGGCGGTGAATGGTTCACCGCCTTCATAAGGTGGTGAGTCATTCACCATCTTTAGTACAAATCCCTACTCTGATGCGCAAATCTTTTCAAGTCCAGAGTATGGTGTCCTTGATAAGACGGTGAATCGTTCACCGTCTTCATAAGGCGGGAGAAGACGGTGAATCGTTCCCCGTCTTCTCGAGGGCACAGGAACGACGGACTTGAAAGGACGGAAAGGAAAATTTTGCACTAAAGACGGTGAATGGTTCACCACTTTCACAAAGGCGGTGAATGGTTCACCGCCTTCACAACAAATATTACAAAGACGGTAAACGATTCACCGTCTTTGTGAGAAATCCTGACGTGGTGCCCACGTGGCGAAAGAAGGGTTAGTTTTACAAATAAAATTTTGGCAGGGTCATTTTGCCAATTTTGAGTTTCTGGAGGGTCATTTTATAAAAAAGCCTCCGAATTCTACTTGAATTACACTACGCGACCCTGCCGACCTAATAAACTGAAGTCGGCAGTTACATTGTTTCGCCACCGAGTTCTACCTAAATTTCCTTTCCTCTCTCTCTCTCTCTCTCTCTTTCTCTCTCTCTCTTCCCCCTGGTTCTCAAGCCCTAACTTCGAACTCTAGAGCCAACTCTTCTTTTTTTCACTCTTAATTTCCTCAATTCCCTTTCGCTTAATTCGATGTTCCCTTCTTATAGCATTCGATCGAATCCACTCTCACCTAGGGGTTAATTACTTCGTCAGGTTTGCTCCGATTTGTTAATTTGATTTTTTTTTTTTAATTTATCAGGAGATTTGAATTCGATTTAGAATTATCAGTGAGGCAATTAAATGATTCAATTATTTTTATTTTTATAATAATTTTATGCAGTAAAAATTGTTTTTTTCCTCTTTACTTTTTGACCATTTAAACCTAAATCTCTATTTTTGTTTTGTTTCTTGTGGAATTGTTGCAATCTATGCTAGGGTTTTAGGTTTTCAGGTGTTCTTACATTCAGAGTAAGCAGCAATTGTACGAAATTAAGCTCTTATTGTTCTTCAATATTATTATTTGCAAGCTCTCGGTATTTTAAAAGAAGTTGCAATAATGATGTGAAAGTGTTACATTTTCGATTAGCAACATGATTGCAACAATATAAAATTGTAGTAAAATTTAAAAGAAATTTTATGATGAATTGATTATATGAGGTAGCAATCATCAGGAAGGATTTAGAAATAGCTTCTAATTATTAGACCAAGATTAATGGGAAATGCTCTTTCCGATGATTATTATAAAGGTAAGTGTACTATAAAATCCTTATACTAAATACCCAAAATATCCTACGACGGTTGAAATGTTTATTCGATGTGAGCTTTTCCGAGTCAGTTTCGAGGCAAATTTAAGTCCTTGTTTTGTATTATGCCATTTATGTTTCGTCTGCATCAATGCACCATTTTTTAGCTACCTATTTGTGTGTTCCATTTGTTCTTTGTTAATTATTGTGTATAGCGATATACATATATTTGAACATCCTATACTACATGCAATTCCAACACAATGCTAAATTGTTATGTTACCCCTGCTTGATCGGTTTAAGAAGTAGCCTGATTTGCTATTTCAGTTGTTAGGCATAGAAAGCAAGTAAAAGACCAGCAAAAAGCTCTGATTCGTAGTAATATTTTCATTGAGAAGCGAAAGTTGGTTCTGTTGAATGCATAGCTGTGATACAGCTTCTGATATTAAATCCTAACTAATTAAAATTAAATTCTCTACTCTGAATTGAATAACATAAAATGTTGCTTTAGAATTTCTTGAGGTAAATCTTGTTGTTTTTCCTTAGAAATATATGTTTTTGAGATAGATTTCCTCAAGAGCTTGCTCATTTTAATATTAACGTAGTCTCATTTTATTATTTACATTATTACTTTGTTAAATTAGGGTTTCCAGTATTCTTCTTTAGCAGATGCTGATGTTTGATTCTTTCACTTGGTATTTAGGTGTTTGCAGCTTGGTGGGAGGAACATTAGCCACATGGTATTCCAGTTTATTGATTGCCTCATTATGGGAATGGAATGGAAAGAAGCACACCACATATCGCCTACTTGCAAAAAGTTTATTTGGTTAGAACTAGCTTTTTTTAATCTTTTAGCCATGGATTTAAGTGCCGTGGCATGAGGTCGTGCCAAAAACTTGCCGGCACGATACGGCATGCATGCCGGTCACAAAAAATACATGTGTGCCGATATATAATGGCATGAAATATTTATTTTCTTTAGCAACAAAATAATCTAACGGTTTATTATTATCTTTACCAAATCTTTTGAACTTTATTGAGAAAATTATTTACTAATTTGAAGAATAAAGTGTTTTGAGTTGTGCCATCAGTACGGGGGCTGTATCATACTGATATCTTATTGGCACGATACGGTCCGGTAGATACGGCCGTGCCAATAGCCACTTAAATCCTTGCTTTAACTGTGTTACGAACTTACCTTGATCAAAGAGTTGTCAACTTTGTATAGCATTTCTCGAAAAAAAGGGATGGTATATACTTATTCATTATTTACTAAGTTTTTTGTTTGAAGCAGCATTATTTGTTAATCAGCATGCAGAATAAGTAAATAGTTGCTATAGCATGCAGAATAAGTAAATAGTTGCTATAGCATGCATAAGTTTTATTAATGTTCGGTGAAAAAGGAAAGTATTTGGTATTCTATGCGAAATCAAAGGCTAGTTGAAGGGAATAGTGGCAAAAGAAGTGACTGAAAGAACAGATTAAGCGAAAGCACAATATGGGATTCACTGTCAATTCGCATGAGTTTTTTTTCTTGTTTAACTCAATTGTGAAGGGAAAATTCCAAGAAAATATTTTTCTAACTCATTTAGTATCTTCTGATTTAAAGTGTGAGTTATTGTTTGCTTAATCAGTTGCAAATAGTAGAAGCTCCTTCTCTGTACAATATTATAGACCATATGTGTTCTGTAGATTACTCTTACTTTGGACTCATGAGGCATTTTAGATATTGAACCAAGGTTCATTACGTAATTTGCATCTCTCACTTGTATTTACCTTTTTTTCCCCTTTTTTTTGGAAGGTCTGTGCGGTTATTGGGCCGTAACTCTATTTCAGCAAGTGGCTTCGTTGGGTAATAACATTGCAATCCAGATTGCTGCTGGCAGCAGTCTTAAAGTATGTATTTTAAGTAGCTTGTGTATATGTTTCCGTAAATTCTAAACAATCATATTTACCCCTCGAGGACAATTTCCTGCGAAAGTACGCTTTTTGCACAGCATATACATTATGTGTGCGAGGTTATATATGTAAGAAGTTTAAGTTTTTGCAGAGCATATATGAAATTCAGATTTCACGGGGGTATATATATACATAGATAACTAAGTATGGGTGTGTAAATCAGTATGTGTATGTCAATATGTTTTTATTATTTTTAACAGGCAGTTTACAAGTACTATCACAGTGATGGCAAGTTAACATTACAACACTCCATTATGTTCTTTGGTGCCTTCGAGCTACTCTTATCGCAGCTCCCTGATATCCACTCTTTACGGTGGGTGAATGCCATCTGTACTTTTAGCACCATAGGATTCGCTGGCACAACCATTGGCGTAACCATTTATGATGGTAATTGCATCATTTTTACTCTCTTTTTCTTCCCAAATTTATGTACTTAGTAATTTGTTTTTCGTTTGCTTTATGGATGGAACATTTCCTCTTTAATACTTGGTCTGTTTACAAAGATTTTACACTAGTAGCCTGCAAAATCCTTAGACATCATATCATATTGGTGCAGATAGTAATGAGCAGTATACATTATGTTTATGATGTTTCCCTCCTCAGATTTTGTTCTATTATGTAATAGTTTTCTTTGAGTTTCTTCCTCCTATATAATAGTAGCAAAAACAGTTTATCCCAGATATTTGGGATCATCTGTACAAACCCCATTGATTCATTTAGCTCTGTTTTGGGTTCTTACAACTTGTTCCATATTTGTAAAGGTTAATGCGAAGAACCAAATGACAAAAAAAAAAAAAGGAAAACGTAAAAAGAGAAAAAAAAAAACAGGCTATCCAGTGGTTCTTTGTCATGACGAATGGAAATATTTGTTTTCATGTAGGAAAGAAGATTGATCGGAGCTCGGTTAACTATAGGTTACAAGGGAGCATTGCAACTAAGGTGTTTAAAGCATTTAATGCGTTAGGGACGATTGCGTTCTCATTTGGAGATGCGATGCTCCCAGAAATTCAGGTGCTGCAATTTTTTTTCATCAAGATTGTCACAAATCACTTTCTTTCGGTTGTGGTGTTGAGTATATCTTTTGCTTGTATTCGTATGGATCTCTTTACTGTCACACGAATATAAAATTTTTCGCAACCAAGAAAATTGGGGCTTTTACCAATATATATCTACAAAATCATCTTCAAAATCTCAAATCTTGTTCGCAGCGCTCGAAACTGTAGTTTCCCATAGAAAAAGCTATTTTGAAGATTGGCATAATTAGTTGTTAATACAAGGGTGTAATCGACATGTAATAATTTAAGTTCTTTAAGTGCATACCTGAAAGTCGAGATATGTTTATACATAATTTTGCAAGGATATGTTGGCTTAAAGGGGTCAGCATTCTGCCTTGTGGCGGGAGGCTAGGATGGACCAAGTCACGTTCGAAATGGCGTGAGGTTGGGTTTGGCCAAGTCATGTTCGAAGTGGCGTGAGGTTGGTTGGGCTGAGTCACAATCGAGACCCGTAGGCGCTGTGTCTGTACGCTGTAAGTGAATTGGTTGCGTATTTCTAACAGCTCGAGCTTTTGGGATTAAAAGTTAGCGCCAACTATCTGACAGGGTATACATGTAAATATTTGTACATTAATATCAAACTGATCTCAACTGAGGTCCACTATATCCTAAATCTGCTTTTGTTAATACATTTCAATTCAATAACTAGAGCACCGTGAAGGAACCGGCAAAGAAGAACATGTACAAGGGCGTGTCGGCCGCGTATGGAATTATTGTTTTGAGCTATTGGCAATTGGCTTTTATTGGTTATTGGGCATTCGGATCCCAAGTCGAGCCCTACATACTATCCTCGCTCACTAGACCGGGATGGACAACAGTAATGGCGAATGTCTTTGCTGTAATTCAGATAACAGGATGCTTCCAGGTATCATTTTACGCTTTTATGAACCTACTTAATCTGTAGATGAAACATGTGGATAGTCCCTGTAATTTCACGATATTGTCACTTAGTTCCTGAACTTCTCACTCAAGGATTTCCTACGATTCGCAGTTGCATCCTTAGTTCCACCTACTGTCATCTAGAATGCTTCTCATTCACTTTATTGATGTTAGGGGTAATGCGAACATTTTCCTAAGGCTCTCTTTTTGATCTTTTCGAAATAAGAACATCAATTCTTGTAATAATGCTTTACAAACACCATACTGTTTAGAAACTTCAGATATATACCCCCCTTAAAATGATACACATATTTGTGTTTATAACCATGCGAATCTAACATTTGCATCGATGTCCCCAAACGTAGCCTATGATTGCATAAATGTACCTTTACACAACTTGTCGTAATTCGACAGTAAAATAATATGAACATAAAAACTTAAAAAACAGAATGCGATCGGCCTACCTACAATTTAATACCCGTTAACAGTTCGTTAAATGTCGTTTAATCTACTTCGCCTTTGCAGTTCATATAAATATACTTCGAGGAGAGCATATACAAAATTCTATATATGCTCTGATAAAACTGCTGCTTGTTTTCAGATATACTGCAGGCCGACCTACGCATACTTTGAGGAATGGCTTCTCACGGACAAACCGATCTATAAGAAGCGCTTCTCGAGTTCTATACTTAGGCTTGCATTCACTTCAACTTATATGGTTCTCGTCACTCTCGTTGCGGCCGCAATGCCCTTCTTTGGAGACTTCGTATCGATATGCGGAGCAATCGGGTTCACCCCTCTCGACTTCGTGCTCCCGGCTCTAGCCTTCTTAAAATCCAGGAAAACGCAACGCAGCCAAAGAGTGCATCTTTTGGTGAAGGTGGTCAACCTCGCCCTCGCTACTTGGTTCTCGATAGTCGCGGTCTTGGGTTGTGTCGGAGCGGTGAGATCGATCGTTCTCGATGTGAAGACCTATAAGTTCTTTCATGACATGTGATGATCGTTGAATATTGATCTCCTTTTACTTGATAACTTGTAGTTTTTCATCTGTTATTCTTCCATGAACGTGATGTATTACACATTTCTCTTTTTCTGTGTGCACGCGTGCGACCGCGCAATGAACGAATCGCGCAGTGCTTAGGGATATTGTGAACCCCGCAATGGCTACACGCCGCGATGTGGGCTTAGTTTGGTATTGAAGTCTATCTAACGCTATTAGAAAGAATGAAATTGAAAAAAGATATATAGAAATATACTTCTGCGTTATCTGATGAGACCATAGAATATATATCATAATCGATTAATCGCAATAGGTGAAACGCAATATTATATACAAAAACAAACAGAATATTTTTTCATCATCGTTTCTCATCTCACGTAATGTAATTTTTCTGCAATCCCAAACGAAGCCGTCAAGCAACTGTGAATATGCCTCCCACCTTTGTCATTTCTTGTTTCCCCCTTCTCGACGACTATTTTAATTTAAATTATTCTAGCATTGATATATTAATTTAAACTATTTTTCTGTGGAACTTGTCCATTTTAACTGCTTCTTAAGAAAAAAAATCCTTCTAGAGGCACCCGCGCACGTGACCTTATTCTTTTTTGTTGCGCCGTTCGAAGCAACAATCGGAGTCGATCATTTTCCTTTTTCCCAAACAAAGAGGTAATGCGAGCTGTCCACGTGGCAAGACGTCCACTCCTGCACCGCCACGTCAAGTAACACTTCTCCGTGGGCCCCACAATATAATTCCCCACGTGATTTGACGAGTTGTCCTCGGCGGACTCGAAGGGGCCCGCCACGTGGGAGTTTGTTACTCGTCCTTTTTTTTTTTCTCCCCAAAATATAACAATGTTATAATTTTGACCGTACGATGCTTTACATTTCTTATGAAAATCACTTCTTTTTTTTTCTGTGTAAAATTCATTCTTATAGCATTATTTTTTTTTATTTAAGATTATGATTTAGTTTGGTATTAAAATCTATCTGACGCTATTAGATAAAATAAAATTTAAATAAAAGCACATTAGAAATATATTTTTATATTTTTTGATGGAATCATAGAAAATATATTATAACCGACTCATCGTAATATGCGAAACGCTATATTACGTATAGAAACAAACATAATATTTTTTTATGTTATTTTTACCACACGTTACGCAACTTTCTTACAATCCCAAACGAAACCTATATATGTAACTGTAACAGAGTTTGGAACCGAAAAATAATTAATATAATTTATAAATAATATATTTATATATATATAAGTCAGAAAAACTAAGTGCTACAAAAATTCAGAGCTTAGGACGAGTTCGAGGTACATTCTCGCTCCCTCCTAACTACTGAAATATTTTACTTGGAATTTTCGGAGGTGGGGCCCACAAGCCTCTGCGTCGTTCTCGTCATCGTGCATGAACATGCCCCGATTCCCATCATAAGATCACGTGCACAGCCCGAACACGAAACACCCACACACTCCACTCGTTTCCATCCACGTAGCGTTTCACGGCAACAACTCTCCACGTGTTGCTCAACTAGTCGCCGTGTAACAAGTATGGAGTCATATGCTTTGCACGTGATCTATTATATCATTCGTATTCCCTGGGCGTCGTTATAATATGTAATAAATTTAATTTTATATTAATTAATAACTATAATGGGTGCTTTTTAGGTAAAATGTATGGGTACTCCTTGAACTATCCGATATTATGATTTGCTCCCTATTTTTTTTCTATTTAAAACATTTTAATTTCTAAACTTGGAGATATATTGCATTTTATTTTATTCTATATACGGCTAACAACTAGAATATTATTAATATTGCATGAATAGCAATTATTATTTATTTTTTGGCCCTTAAATTATTACTATTCCATGGGCCTTCACAAATCCTAAGAATTTAATGGTCAAAAACTAAATTGTAAATAATTCACATACCACTAATAGTATTTTAACACAAATCATTAAATAAGTGTTTAATATATTATTTGCTTTTAGTATAAATTGAAAATTAATTTATAATAAAAGTTAAATTTGATTTACGGATTTGGAAATAAAATGTAGCAAGTTGTATGAAAATTCAACAATTATAATTTATGATCGCAAGTTTAAAAGCTTAAATTTATCAGACTGTCAATTTGTTTGTGATTAAATCCCGCTTAGAATTTTTTCTCATCTTTTAATTGTAGGTAAACTTCAAATACCACCCTGTGGTTTTGTACTTTTCCACTTTAGTAATCTGTGGTTTAAAGTGTATCAAGTTAGTATTTTGTGGTTTTATTTTTCTCTTTTCGTCAGCTCCTCCGTTAATATTTTGTTAAACTATATACAAAAAACTACAGATACCCTACCTAGGTTTATCGATATTCACTTTAATACCCTTTTGTTTTAACTTTGTCATTGATTTAACGAAAAAAATTAGTAAAATAAATAATAAAAAAGAAAATAAAATCACAGGACACTAACTTGATATATTTTAAATCATAGGGTACTAAAGTAAGAAAGTATAAAACCCCAGGGGGAGTATTTGAAGATTTTTCTTTAATTATTGTAAACACATGAGTACCGTGCGAGGAGAAAAAGTTTAATCACTAAATATTTTAAAATTTTGAAAGATTAGTGATATGTGATATAGGAGAAATTTAAATGTCATTTGTTATTTAGTTGAAGTTTAGATGGCAAACTTTAATCTGATCGAAATTTAAATGATCAATAATTTTTTTTTTAAATTATAAATTGACAGCCACTAGCACCATTTAAAAACGAACAAAAAGTCTCATATTCAAATTTAAAATATTAAATTTATATTAATAAATTATAATCTTATTGTAAAATTCGAATGCAATATTAGAAACTAGCTGTTATTTTGTTGCTATACAAAAGTATTGCGAGGTTGCCCATATAAAGACTAAGTTACCATATGAGGATAGTACAGGGACTAAGGTGCAATATTCCAAATTCTAATTAATTATAAATTGTTAAGTATAATAATTATAATAATAATAATAATAATAATTATAATTTAACAACGAAAACCCCGACCTCGGTCGTAGGCCTTTCTCGTTTCCCTTTCCTTCATTTTCCCTCCTCCACCGAATCCAATAACACTACCCAAATCTCTTCTTCTTCGAGCTCCACAAACCCTAACCCTAACCCTAACCCTGATTCGGGATCGATCTTCGATGCGCGGAGGCTTAGGCCCCTCCGAGTCGTCGTCTTCTGCGTCCCGATGAGGCTGATCGTGCGGTCGCCGCGGATCCTCCTACCCCTCCTCCTCCTCGGCGTGCCCTTCGCCATCGTCTCCGGACTCCTCTTCGTCAACCTCCCCTCCGATTTCTCCCCTCCCTCTCTGAGCAATCGATTCGGTAAGGGTCCCTTGGATCAATTGGAGGAGATCTATTTGATACGCTATTGATCTGTGTGTGTGTGTGCGCGTGTGTGTGCGTATGTGTGTGTGTGTTGTTGCGATTTTGTTTGGATGCAGGGAGGAAGGAGTTGGGCGGGGAAGGATCTCGATTGGTTAAGAATGTTTCCCCGGTATGATTTGGTGTTTTTTTTATATATATTTTCATAAGTATTTTCTTCTTTTCTTCCCCCGGTTTCTTAACTACGAATTTTAACTTATGTGTGGATGCTGTAGGGGCACTCTGCTGATTCAATGAGACTTAATGCAATCAATATGGTATGTTGTTAAAAATCCGATTTTGATACTTTTTTTGTAATATGGTGTTGAATTTATGTTGTTAAAAATCCGATTTTGATACTTTTTTGTAATACGGTATTGAATTTTTGTTACATTTTTTTTTTTAATCTTTAGGATATTGATGGAAGACTCAAAGAACCCACTGGAACTGTTTATGAAGATGATAAATCTCATAGTGAGGATTTTTTGTTCTATCATCAAAATTCATGATTCAGTTTAGGTTCTCTTTCATAATATGATGTTTAATTTTGAAATTTTGTCTTCTATCTTCTCATTTCCCCTCTAGTCGAAGCCGTGCCGTCTAGTGAGAATGAAGGTGGAGAACTTAACAAGTCTAATGTGCCCATCTCCACAAAGGGGGAGGTACGCCATTTCTATCAGAAATCTTGTCAAAATATCACTACTTCGGACCACAAGGAAACACCTCCAGGGTTTATATATTTATGTACAGTGAATGAATAAACCAGGTTAGGTTATTTTTTACACTAAGGTTTGAGCACCGAGTTTTTCCCATGACAACAATATTTAACTGTTGTAAGCTAGTTAGAGGAAATAAAAACCATAGTTCATCACTTGTTACTTATGGATTAGTGAATGACTCGATGACAGGAATCTTTACCAGATATGAGCCTGTGTTGCTCTGGAATGGCAATTTTCATTTTCTTCTTTAGATCTTTGTTCTTTTGCTGCTTTTTAGTGCTAATTCTAAACCTGGACAAGTGGAAGCCAGAGAGTAAGGAGAGATGAAGTCATGCTAAGAAAACCGGAACATGCGATTGTAGATTTTGTTAGTAATTAGCATATAGGCTCCCTTAGAATGTCTGATTCTGTCTATATGATTTAATTACTTAAAATCTAGGCTGCTAGAGTCGCCCACTTATGGGTTTTGTTTGTCCATGATTATATGCTAAGCAAAAGAATTGAATGCCACATGACCCATTTAATGTGCGTAATATTATTTGTGCCTGATAAAGGAGTAAAAAATTCTGAGATTTAGATCTAACACTGGATGCAGAAGCTCGAGCAGTCTGATAAAGCAACTGTAAGGGAAGATAATGGCGGTTCTCGTTCTCAGAATGGACCAAAAGAGAAGATATGGGAGATGGAAGATCAACTAATCATGGCTAAAGCTTACTTGCGTTTTGCTCCACCAGGTAGCAACTCCCATCTTGTTCGCGAGCTAAAGTTGAGGATAAAAGAGAGCGAAAGGGTGCTAGGTCAAGCAAGCAAGGATTCGGATTTATCTAGGAGGTAAAGTGATAGTATGCCATCAATTTTTGTAGTACTCCACAAATCTGAATTTTGATGTGAGCCCTTCAAAATTTTAGTTTCTTACTCATATGCCCCAGTGTGTACAGAATTTATCTAGCAGGTAAAGTCGTAGTTAGTTATCAATTCTCGTGGTACCTTACAAAATCTGGATTTTGATGCGAGCCCTTCATGACTTTACTTTCTTAATCATATGCCCTGGTACATATGGAAGAGAAAGATAATACAAAACGGATTTTTCCCATTAATTGGTTGACTTCCCAAACTGAAAGATAGTACCTAACAACTAGCTAGTCATTCTTCATTATTTTAAAATTTTAAGTGTATAATTTCCTGTGATTGAGGTCAGAAAACATTGTACAGTGCTTTGCAGAAAATGAGAGCAATGGGATCAACTTTATCCAAAGCACACAGGGCTTACCCAGATTGCCCCTCGATGGCATCAAAATTACGGGCCATGACATATAGCACCGAAGAACAGCTCAGAGCACAGCAAAGTGAAGCTTCATATCTTATGCAGGTTAACGCAAGGACTTTGCCTAAAGGCCTTCACTGCCTCTCAATGCAGCTTACTTCTGAGTACTTCAGTTTGGAGTCAAAAGAAATGGAGTTCCCTAACAGAGACAGAGTGCGGCAACCGCATTTGTATCATTATGCTATATTTTCAGACAATGTACTTGCATGTGCAGTAGTTGTGAGCTCCACAGTTTCCGCCTCGAAGGTATAATTCAATATCCTATTGTCTTGAGAAATAGTTTCCTGCACCCAGTGCACCACGTCAGTCCATGTGCCACCCAATGATCCTCCCTCTATCTTATCTCATGCTTTTGGGCTGGCTATGGGAAAGTAAGAAACAGCTGCAACTAAATGGATGATGATGGCGGCCGCAGCATGAGAAGGGATGAAGGGAATATCACTGTGCGGTGTACAGCTGGCGTGTGCACCAATTATTGTTAGCCCAAGCCACGCTTACATGCGTCTTGTAGAAATCTGCAATTATGGGTTTCGAGTCATAATCTGTTGCAGTAGACATATGCCATTGTAGTGTATGACAAGTCAATGCAGTTAGTTGGTCTCTTTAAACATATCCTTGTATGCACTGTTGATTTACAGCTTCATTTGCTATTAACTGTTTAATAACAATGTCTACTCAGAGCTGCACATATTTTTCTGAAAAATTCGATAGGCGCTACTCTGTGAGTGGTAAATTTGTGTTTTTGTTTTCTTTGTTTCTCTTGCTTAGTTAACAATCATTGAAGCTTATGTATGTGGAGAAAGAACAGAAAAGTTAAATAGTAGTCTTGTATATTAGTTTGAATATTTGCCACTCTTTTTCAATCTCCAAGTATATTTTAAAATGTACAACTGCATACTATAGTTACGTCTATAGTCTTTCTTTTTTTTTCCTGTAATTTTGATCTTATATCTTCTCTTGCAGGAGCCGGATAAAGTTGTGTTTCACGTGGTGACTGATTCTCTGAACTTCCCAGCTATGAAAATGTGGTTTTTATTGAATTCTCCTCATCCAGCCGCCATTCAGATCGAAAGCTTGGAAAATTTTCAACAATGGCTACCCTCGAATTTCAGTTCAGCTTTCAAGCAATCAGGGGTAAAGGATCCAAGATTCACTTCGCCACTCAACCACCTCCGGTTTTATTTGCCAGAAATTTTCCCTTATTTGAGTAAAATTTTACTTTTGGACCATGATGTGGTGGTGCAAAGGGATTTGAGTGAATTATGGAAAATGGATATGAAAGGTAAAGTTATTGGAGTGGTTGAGACATGTAGGGAGGGTGAGTCACTGAATCAATTGAAGAGTTTTCTGAACTTCTCAGACCCAACTATTCAAGATAGCTTCAATGCAAAATCTTGCATATGGGCATTTGGGATGAATATCTTTGATCTTAATGAGTGGCGCAGACGTGGTTTAACAACGAGTTACCATAATTGGCTTCAGGCGGTAAGAAGAATATTTTTGTGATTATTCTTTATTTTTTTAAAAAATATGGGCATGGAAATTCGTCTTATAGCGAGAGCTGCTTGGCTTTAAAACGATCGATTTAGATAAAGGCCGGGGCAAAAAGTTCTTATTAATTGCTGAGAAATGATTTTCTGAATAAAATTTCTTTTTCTCCTCGAATTTTATTTGAAAATTCTCTCTTTCTCTCTTTGCACTTTGCAGGGAAAGAGGAGGCAGTTGTGGAAAGTAGGTAGCCTACCACTGGGACAGATGGTCTTCTATAACCGAACGATGGCTCTTGACAGGCGGTGGCACGTACTTGGGCTCGGCCACGACACAAATCTAGAAAGATATGAAATTGAGAGAGCAGCGGTTATTCATTACGATGGTAACATGAAGCCGTGGCTTGAGATTTCGATCCCAAAGTACAGAGGCTACTGGAATAAGTTTGTTAACTACGATAACCCCTTCTTGCAACAATGCAACATTCATAAATAACTTTTGAGACCTCTTTCCTCTTCTATTCTTTGTAGTTCTTTCTGTAGCTTAGCAGTTGGAACCTTTCTTATTGCCATTCTCTTTTAGCCCCTGACGTCGTCTCTTTGTATACTCACGGAGAATTTCTTTATTACTCGTCGATGATTATCCGATTCTTTTTCCAACAATATGTTGGCGGAATAAGAATTTCTCGAGGGCTTTTCGGATTTTGAGATTCGCGGACCAACTTCATTTGTGTGTGAGCTGTACTCCCCTGTACATTCGGGCTATAAAAATAGGTATTTATGTTGTTGTCTAGTATTTATAATGCCTGGCTGTTTAAACATTTGTTCTTGCACACATTGTTTTTGAATAAAGTTGTTTGTTTCTATTTTCAATTCGCTCTCTTTTACTTTTCTGTGTGCTGAAACTTTCCTATGCCCAAATCCTAGTACGAAGTCAAATTTGTTTGAGATTTCAAATCCTTCGCGCACGATTTGGAATCTGAAAATCTTTTTCCTTGCAATCTGTTGAATGATATGCTAGTTTTTGGAATCTGAAAATCTTTTTCCTTGCAATCTGTTGAATGATATGCAGTTTTCAACATGTGTGGTATTATATTACAAATACCCGAATAAATATTGTTTGGTTGAAGAACTTCTATTTTCTAATTAGGTAAAAAGATAAATATCTATCTATAATAAAAATTGTAATACCACATCCTATATTGGGGGATTAATCAGAAGGCTAGAACCATTGGGTCACGTCAAAAAAAAGAAAAAGAGAAAAAAAAACAGAAATTGCAATGCCGAGTGTATACTGTATATACGGCCCAATCTCAATTCCCAAATCAGGTCCGTTAAAGTAATCAGATCCGAACCCATTAACACCTCCTACACCGTTAAGCATTCCTAAACCCCCGCTTCTCCCCCATCCTTTCTCCGCCGCCGCATCCACCACCCTCCGCCGCCGCCGCCGCCGCCGCCGCCGCCGGAGACGGCGGAGGCAACTAAGCATTTGTAATGGTTTAAAAACCCCTCCCCTTTTTTTTCTCTATATTAATGCCTCATAGTTGGTAAACCATGATAAATGAAGGAAAAAATTTAAAAGAGACCCTTTTTTTTGGTGTCCTTTTGGATTTTCTGATCGTATATGAAGAATAAACTGTAATTTATAGTTTTTTTTCCCTTTTTGGGTGTAAAGATTAGGCCTTTTTTAAGATTACACCCAAAAATTTGTGCATTTGGGAGAAAAAAAAAATTACAGGGTTTCATGGTCGAAGTAGGGGATTGAGAGGAACCCTAATCCTAATTTTGACCACTTCTATGGTCTTTGCTGGTACTTCGATCTCTCTCTCTGTCTCTCTTCTCATTTTTCTTTTTATTCCTGTGTTGCTTCACATTGCTATTAATGAATAATGACCTCTTACTATAGTATCATAAGCCCACTAATTTTATCCTGCTTTTTCTATGATAAATTGCCAAAGAATTAAAGTGTTTAATTCCTTAATTTGCCGTAATCGCTATGTATTCTTGCGCTATTCTGCGGCTTCTGCTTCTGGTAGAAGCAGTTGGGACCCGACTGTCTCGCTGCGGCTCGAACACCCTGCACTTTTTCTTCTAGAAAAGTGTAACAACACCGAACATTTTAAGCAGATTTTGGCCCAAATTATGCGATATCGTCTTATCAATTCAACATTCCCGATGAGTAGGCTCCTATATTTCGCCGCCGTTTCTCACCCCGAGCTTCTGCAAGAAGCACTTATCCTGTTTAAGCACTTTATTCCCCACCCCAACCTCTACATTTACAACCTTATGATATCGGCCTTTTCCTTCTCATCAAGCCAAGCGATCGGCTTCTACAAGCTGATGCTGCTTTCGGAAAGCGCTTTTCCTGATGAGCACACTCTTCTAGCACTGCTCAAGTCTCCAAAGCGCTTATCGACAGGAAAGCAGATTCACGCTCACGTTGTTATCAACGGCTTCGATTCGCATGTCTATATACAAAACTCTCTCATCAAGATGTACTTTGAGGTAGGAGAAATATCTCTCGCTCGAATGGTGTTTCGGTATATGTCAAAACACGATGTCGTCTCCTACAACATAATGCTTTCTGGGTATGCCAGAAGACGGCTTATCTCGGAAGCAATCGAACTGTTTCGTGAGATGGCTTCTTCAGGAACCGAACCGGATCAGTACACCATGGTGGCTCTTCTCATGTGTACCGGAAATCTTAAATGTCTACTTATTGGAAAAGCTGTTCACAGCTTTATTATACGCCGGATGTCTCTTGGTGGCTGGGGCTTGATTGTGAGTAATGCAATTTTAGATATGTATGCAAAGTGTGAGGAGATGAATATAGCAAGGAAATTATTTTATGGTTTTTACGAGAAAGATGATGTTTCATGGAACACAATTATCTCCGGCTTTGCTAATATCGGAGAATTGGAACTCGCGAGCAAATTTTTCAGCGAAGCCCCTCGCAGAGACCTTATTTCGTGGAACTCCCTTCTTGCTGGTTACGCACGAAAAAAGGATCTCACAACAATTATGAGACTGTTCGATGATTTACTCGCTCAAAATATCAAACCTAATAAGGTTACTTTTATTGCTTTGGTAGGCACTGCAACCGAAACAGGTGTCTTAAACCAAGGGAGAACTATACATGGTTGGGTGGTGAAGGCATATGGACTTGAGGATGCTATTTTGGGGTCGGCATTAATCGATATGTACTCCAAATGTGGGAAGATCGAATGCTCCCACATAGTTTTTGAAAAGGTCGCAGACAAGGATATTACAGTTTGGACGGCTATGATAGCAGGGCTCGCATTTCACGGCCATGGATTGAAATCAATCGAACTCTTTCGGGAAATGGAGAAACAAGGATTGGTCCCTAATAGTGTCACTTTGATTGCAGCTCTTACCGCTTGTACTCATTCTGGACTTGTTGATACTGGTAATAGAATTTTTGAGAATATGAGGGAGATCTACAAATTTGAGCCTGGAGTGGAGCACTATGGGTGCATGGTTGATCTCCTCTCCCGATCGGGGAGGCTTTTTGAGGCAGTAGATTTGATTAAGAAAATGCCGATGAAACCAACTCGGTCCGTATGGGGTTCCATTTTAAGCGCTTCTAAAGCTTATCAAAACACAGACCTTGCAGAAGCCGCTTCAAAAGCACTTCTTGAGCTTGAACCTGACGAAGAAGTTGGCTACATTTTGCTTTCTAATGTTTACGCTTCTTGTGAGCAGTGGAGTGACTGCGATAAGATTAGAGAAATAATGGAAAGGAAAGGAGTTAAGAAGGCGGCGGGTTGTAGTAGTGTGGTTGTTGATGGTGTTGTTCATGAGTTTATTTCCTCGGATAAGAGGCATCATAAGTGGGGTGAAATTAGTTGTGTTTTATGTGATCTACACAGGTTAATGAAGGTTGATGCAGAGGTTGGATTCGACATTTTTCGTCAGTTTTCAGCGCCAGACTCGGATTGAGGTATCCCTTATTACTTCTCTTAAGCTGTATGAAGCATTGATACACATTTGTTTTGCTCTATACAATGAAATAAAAAGATTTGTCCAATTTGAATGGCTTTTTTTGTTTTTGTTTCTGGGTTCAAGTTTTTCGTATGATGATCCTTCTGTGTACTCTCTTTCTTGGTACTGACGCAAAATATTCTCGTTAAACCCTGTTTGTACGTATTTTATCTTCTTGATGTATCAGTTGTGAATTATGATAATACATATGGTTACTTTGTTTCTCAATGATTAGGGTCTAGTTTATTTCTAATCTTTGGTGTTTCAGTTGCTAAGCATAACTATGTAGCTAGTGTTTCATACTCTGGTTATCTAGCTTGAGAATGGATTATTTTTCTAATTCTAGATAATGTGCGTATTGATTTTGTAATTTACTTATTTGCCTTACATTTGCTCATTACACGTCATAAATAATTTGCATATAGAGAACACAAATTGAACTATTTATAACCGAATTATATAAACTTAGTGATCATATATATGCAATCACAAAATACATAATATGCGACAATTCAACGACCTCAACGGCTACAAGCATAAAGAAGACCTAAAACCCTAGAATATAACTCGACACACAATTGCACTTAAACTTTATGCGACAATTGGCACAACTTTAGGCACGTGGACTGGGAACTTTTCTATCTCCTCGATCCAAGGGTTCTCCTTCACCACCCGATCGACTGTCCTGATGGCCTGCCAGACTGCACTGTTGCACTTGAACCCAGACCCAAATGCGATCTGCCAAACCCGATCGCCTTTCTTGATCCGTCCCTTGGCTTCACAATAGGCTAACTCATACCACAATGAACTACTGGAAGTGTTGCCGAACCTATAGAGTGTCATTCTGGAAGGTTCCATGTGCCATGGGCTCAACTTTAGGCTCTTCTCTAGCTCGTCGAGCACCCCGCGCCCACCCGCGTGGATGCAGAAGTGCTCGAAGGCTAGTTTGAAATCGGGAACATAAGACTTGATATGCAAGTTGAAGACCTTTTTCAGAACAATTGTTGCTAGAAATAGTAGTTGCTCGGAGATCGGAAGGACCAGCGGGCCTAGGGTTGTTATGTTGGTCTTTAGGGCTTCCCCCGCGACACTCATTAGGTCTTTCGAGAGAGCTACCCCGACTTTTCCTTCCTTGTCTTCTTCTTGGGTGACGCAAGTGTAATGCCGATCATCCGATCCTTTATGGACACGGACGGTGTGGATCAGCCGGTACTTGGCGTGGCGGCGGTCAGACTGGCGGTTGGAGAGGAGGATGGCTGCACCGCCCATGCGGAAAAGGCTGTTTGTGACGAGCATCGAGCGGTTGCTGCCTAAGTAGGCGTTGAGGGTCATGTTCTCGGTGCTCACCACTAATGCATAGGTATTTGGATGTACCTAAACGAATTTAAGATTGGATTAGTGGAGATGATTTAAGATGTAAATGATGAAATTTTTTTTTTTTTGAAATCATAGTAGTTTTATATATGAAAGTTTGAGATTCATGTTAGACGAGGCAAATCTCAACAACTATTGTGATTGCTGAACCTTCAATATCGAGAGCGACTTATGAGCCTGTTCGGCTCGATGGAAGCTTCTGCAAAAGTGCTTTTTGGAGTAGTAGACGCCTAGTAGCCTTTTCATTTAATCACCTCAAACAGCCTTTGCATTAAAGCATGAAGTGGAAGATGAGCATCAACAAGTGGAAAAATTGCTGGCAAAGTCAAGGCTAAACAAACACTCAAATTCACTAAACCTAGCAAACTTGCAATAATAGGGAAGGTGATGATGATGCCTGCTACTCATTTAAAGCAACTCTGTACTGAGCAGAATCTCTTTTAAAGATCTAAAATGTATCACATCAGGGCCAACCTAGGCTTGGACCTGGCCCTAAATTGTGCCCTAACCCTCACACCCAATTTTCTATTCAAGTCACAAGCTATATAGTAACTGAATCTGCTCATCAATGCAGTGTATCTCTTTCCATGTGCCATACTGAAATGCTAAGTGACAGCAGATAAATTTTGGCATTCAAGATTTCTTTGACCATTGTCTCTCTACTCAAAAAGGACCCAACACTTTTAATAGTTTTTGGCCTATAGTAGAGGTCTTAGAATACCAAAAAGAAAAAGAACAATAATCTGCAAGATCTAAAAAGATCAACAAAACAAAGATGTTAGTTAGAAAGAGAGATTAACTTTTTTCATACAAAAAATGTTTTTGAAATTAAAATCTTGGTGACTGTTGCAAACTGCTTTTTAACTGCTTAAATTTTGGTTTTAAGGCATCAGTTCCATGCAATAATTTCCTAGCCCAGGATCCAATTCAATAAGGTTGTGGTCCCCTTTTTTTTTTTTTTGTACTATTAAGGGGAGCATAAGTAGCACCTTAAGATGCTCAAAAGGTTGGGCTTCTCAAGCCCCTCAATAGCCTGCCCTATATCTGGTCAAAACATCTCTGCACTCTGACCAGAAGACTGTGCAGATGATTCTGAAGATGTTGTTGGTGCAGTTACTCATACTCACTCACCGATTTGACTTTGTATCCACTGCAATATATTAATTGTATCCTTTCTACTTTCCATATAGGTAGCAGGAGAGGGATATTAATTTCCCACCCACCCACCCACCCTACTAAGGGGAGAAATCATCACATGGACTTGGTCTACCAAACCCAGCCATAGACTCTTATGTCTCTCTTTCTCTCTCTTTGTAAATCTCTCCTTTATCTTATCTCTATTTTGTGTACTATTTCAGTAAGATAGAGCCATTCAGACACAACACTCTGTAGATATTTTGCAAAATTAGTTGCAAATATAGCATTTTCTTTTCATTTATTATAGAAAAAATTGCAGATATTTTGCAAAATTAGTTGCAAATATAGCATTTCCTTCTCATTTATTATAGAAAAAGTTGCAGATATTTTGCAAGATTAGTCGCAAATATAGCATTTCCTTCTCATTTATTATAGAAAAAGTTGCAGCTCAGCAAACGGTGGGAATTTATATTAACATAAAGAGGGCAGATCTCTAGTCGGTCCAGGCCGAATGTGGTGGACCATGTCCATGTAGGAATTTCACCTCCTAGGGCATACTCTGCCCACTCCTAATGGCTAGACCCATCTCACTCCCCATCTCTCTCTCTCTCTCTTGGGTATGCATGTGGTGGATACATACATACTGAGCCATACCCAGATACCCCTCATGGGTTGTCCCTCTCCCTCTCTCTCTCTCTCTCTCTCTCTCTAAAGTGGCTGTGGTGTAGACAATGGTTGGGCCACTACTATGACATGTGTCCAAAACAATGGGGCCCTCCATTAAGATTGAACATTTGGAGAGGCTTATGCTTGGGGTGTGTGGATGTGAGTGTGGGATGTGGGAGAACATGGGACTAATAAATTGAGCAGGGGATTCCTGTTTCTGAGGCTCACTGCAAATGCAAAACTAAATGTTACTGTGCACAGTAAAGAGGGGGTGTAAGTCTCCTGTTTCTGTGCTCACTGCAAATGCAAAACTGAATGATACTGTGCACACTAAAGAGGGGGTGTAAGCCTCATGAATGTGTAATAATATATCTGAATATAATTAAATACCATTAACTGATTCAGTGTCAGTGTCTGATACTACTGCCCTTGATGAATTACAAGATCAAAACTTCAAAACAGAGCACGCACTACAGCGTATTTTCATATTGCTGCTCTGTGGTTTCGTTTGACTCTTTTTCCTCAACACGTCGGAATTTACCACCCTCGTATTCAAATTTTAAGTGTGTTTGAGACTCTTTCTATCAGAATTTGGCTTGAAATCTCAAATCAAGTTCAAATTCAAATGAATTCTCGGTCAAGTTTATATTAAAACCTGATCGGAACATGATCTGAAACAGCTTGTTTAAATCAAATTTAAATAAAAGTGATGAAAAGACCAAACTTGCCACAAGTTTATTTGAAAAAATGGTTAATAAGTAAACATAACTCATTAGGTTGTGTCCATCTCTATCTTGGATATAATACTCAAATCCTTGGCATTCTCTGCCTCTCTCTCTCTTCTTTCTCTCTCTATATATACACACACATAAGCAAATAGGAAATTTTGAGTTGACCAACGAAAAAATTTATATATCACAAAACACACATGAAAAATATTCCACTGCTCCCTATCTTTTTTCTTTTTTTTTTTCATGTAACTCAATAAAAAATAATTAACTAACTAAAAATAAATTAGGCTTGAAAAATAAAATAGTTTAAAAATAGACTTATCGAATTAACAATTATTTAAAATCAAATAATGGATTTAAAATTAACTTTAAATTTTAAGTTTGGTTTATAGTTTCAAATTTGAATCTATGATTTGTTTGAAAATTTTGATTGGTTGATAAATAGACCTATATCTCCAATAACTACTTGTATTCAAATAATGAATCCAAAATTATATTCAAATTTTGAGTTTGACTTACAAATTTAAATCTAAATTCAAATTTTAATTTGTATACTGGAATCAATTCAAATTCCTAAATTTTGGGCACAATCAATAGAGATTTTGTACATTATGGGACACTTATGAACATTACTAAATTGAAAACAAATAAAACCTACTTAGAAACAATCAATAGCCATTTAACCAAACATGAACAACTTATTGGCATTTAATGAGACCAAACTACCCCTTGGTATCTTTATCACTTATATATATATAGAGAGAGAGAGAGAGAGAGAGAGAGAGAGAACCCACACAAGCCCCTTCTATAAATTTTTTTTTTTTCAAAAACAAAAAAAAAAGAGTAAGAAAAAAAAATCAGTAAAATGCACTAGAACCATCAGAATTTTTGCCCATTCACATATACCCACTTAAAATTTTAAAAAATTCATATTTTCCAACCAAACACTTAAAAATCTTACAGCTCCCTACCTAAATTCGCATTCCATCAATTTAAAGCAATTGACAATAGCTTTTGAGTATTTTTAATGCAATAAAACTCTTTCATGGGTAAAATTAACCATAACTATCATATTTAATTTGTAAAAAGATTAAATACTAAGAAAAAAAAAAATCAAATCCTGTAATTTAAGACCAAATATTGACATCAAAAAGACCCTTCTATATTACCAGCTTGCGTCTTTTATTATTTTTAAAAATTTTGGCTAATGTTAGTTGCTTAAAATTGTTAAAAAAATATAAGCTGAGATAGTCAATTACAAAATTTTAAAAGTTTAGATAAAAGATATAAAATTTTAATTTTTTAGATGGTTACCTACAAATGGGCTAGAGTTTGAATGTTCTTGGTGCATTTGACCCCAAATAATTAAATACAAGCCCTATCTACATATATATGCTTGAAACATTCCCACAGTGATGTGCCTATGTTTCCCAATAGCAAAGTACTTGCGCATTATTATGCTTCAAATAGCCTAAAACAAAATACTAGATAACAATTCGTACACATGGAATTAATACATATGTTTATTATTTATAGACCACATGCTACAGCCTAAAAAATTTGGTAGATGCTCCCTTCTAGGCTACATGAGATCCGGAATTGAATCCCACTTGAACGAAAAAGTGTTTTGTGGACACCAAAACAATAAATTTTCTAAACACTTTGCTGATTAATTTTCTTACCCATTTTTCAATATAAGATTATGGATATATATATATATGTGACAACATTGTTTGGTATGCGACAATTATTATTATTATTATTATTAACACCAATTGTAGATCATTCTCCGAAAGATCTATTTGTAAATAAATACTATGTAAGCAGACTTCGAAAAAAGGACAAAAATTTTGTGGGCATCGAAAACGAAGCCGATGGGCGCTGCGTGGTGTGTGATCCCTTTCTCTCTCACCTTTCTTTCTCTCTCTCTCTAAAAAAATCGGAGCACACAATTTTTTTTCCTTCTTTTTTTCATTTTTGAGGGTCGCAATGGGCTCCCGCACATCATGCAGTGTCCATCGGCATAGTCGCCAAATAACTTGTTTGGAGACGATGCCCACAAAATTTTTGTCCTAAATTTTTTTTTTTTTCATTCGGAGTGGTTTTAAGTTTAGTTCCTACATTTTGTATTATATAAAATTCATTCTAATTTGATATTCGATCGATACATATAGCATAATTTATCTAATATTCATTATGCGCATGAATAGTATATAATACTTGGAGATGAAGCGTACCTGAAGAAGATTCTTGGCTAGATCAATAGCAATGAGCCCCGCACTACATCCCATCCCTCCGAGATTGTAAGCGACAACGTTCCCTCTCATCTTGTACCTGTGAAATACAACAAATCATGAAATGAAAACAACTTAGCCAGCTAGTCAACGGTACTTAAAACTTAAATATATTATTTATTTGTACAAACGTAATTACTATATGCTTCGTGCAATATATATATTCTCACAACTATAAATTCATTAAAGTAAATAATTAATTTTTTAATTTTTTTTTATATTTTTATTTTTTTATATATATATAGAGTCCGGCTATTATACCCTTATGAGTATAGATCCTTTTGTACTCATAAGTTCTCGGCCGTTAGACCTACTCATTTGATCATTTTTATCCGTTAGATTATATTATTCAACCAACCATCCACTCAACCCTAGGAGACCATTATTAATCCAACCGTACATTCTTTCATCCAACGGTCGAAAACTTATGAGTACAAAAGGTTCTATACTCATAAGAGTATAATAGCCNACATTTTGTAAGATTTTTATTTTCAGCCGTTGATTTTGAGCCTCTTCGTTCACTAGGCAAATGATATCGTAAAATCATAAAATTTATTTTTAGGTACTTCAAATACTCTAGATCAAGTTTAACGAAAGGCTCCGTGCTTCCGATAGAATAGTAGCCTCACTCATATATATATATAGAGCTAGGCTGATATACTATCGGTAGCACGGAGTCCTCCGTGCTACCAAGTTATTTTCAATGATGCGGCTTTCAAATCGACGATCGCCTCCGTTAGACTTGATCTACACTATTGAAAGTATTTGGAAATTAAATTTTATGATTTTTCGACATTATTTGGCTAGTGATCAAAAGGTCTCAAAATTAACAATTTTAATAGTTGATGTGATGCGTTTGTAAATTTAACGGTATAAATCAATTCAAATCTGATGAAATTTTTATAGAAATTTTTTTCACTATTTAGAGTAAAATCAGTATCTCTGATCTTAAATTTAAGTATTTTATTATTATTTTTTATGAAATTTTTATTTTCTGCAGTTTATTTTTAGACTATTCGTTTGATAGGTAAATATATGATGTCGAAAAATTATGAAATTTAGTTTCCAAATACTTTTAATAGATTAAGTCTAACGGAGCCGATCGTCGATTTAGAAGCCGCATAATTGAAAACAACTTGATAGCACGGAGGCCTCCGTGCTACCAATAGTATACCAGCCTAGTTCTATATATATATATATATATATATATATATATATAAATATATATATAATATTATATATGATATTATACGACTAGGATTGAAACAATGCGGAGGGACTTCGTGCTTTCCACTTTGTTTTCGATGTTCCGAGCTTTTGAATCGACTGATCGCTCCGTTAGACTTGAATCTAGAGTGTTTGAGTATTCAGAATAAATAAATTAGGCGATTTTTCGGATATCATTTGGCCTAGTTGATCGAGAGTGGACTCAAAATCACGCTGTAAAATAGAAAAAGTTACAAAAATATGATGATATGACATTGAAAATTTTAGATCCAAAGTTAATTGATCTTGTTTTATATGGTATGGAAGGAATTTTTGCCTAGTCAAATTTCCTGTGACTTTGATATTCTACACTAATTAACTTGCAAACCGGCTTCCATTACGGGCCATCTCAATATTTGAGGACCCCTGCGATCACATAGGCAAATGATATCAAAAAATACAAAAGTTATTTCTACGTAGCTTCAATAGCTCTAGATCAACTCTAACGGAGCGATCCAGTCGATTCGAAAGTCCGAACATGCGAAACAAACTTGGAAGCACGGAGGCTCGTGCTTCCATAAGGCGATACCAAGCCCACTCTCTCTCTCTCTCTCTCAACCACCGAAGTCTCTCTCGTCTCGGTCTTCTGCTTCGTGCTTCTCTCTCTCTATATATTTGTAGAGATGGGTGATGTGTGCGGAGGTTGTTGGTCCTGATGCGTAGGATAGGGTAGGAAAGTGTGATTAGGTGAGTGGTAAGTGATAGGGAGGACAGTAGAGAGAGATAGGCGCTGAGTATATAGTATATATATAATATATATAACTTAGGGGCTAGAATACTATCAATACGCACGCAAGCTATTGATGCTATTCGATTGTTTTGGTCTTGGATTAAGAAAATAGATGGTTAGGAGAATATAGGCGCCCTAGGTTGAGTGAGTGGTTGGTGAATAGTATAATTCTATACGGAGTAATAAAAAATCATAGGGATTTAAATTAACGGTGAAACACTCAGATAATAACGCGAAATCCTTGGTGCTACCAATCGCTTAAAATCATTGATAGTACGCCCAGGCCGACACTCTCTCTCTCTTTCTATAGTATAATATATTATTATATATATGTAGTAGTATGTATATATAATATTAAAACTAGGCTGAATAATCTATCAATATGCACCTAAGCACTTGTGTGCTACCAAGTTTTTTTACCGCCTTGAATAAAAAAATGTACGGTTAGGATTGATGTGGGAGGCTCCTAGGCTGCAGTGAGTTGCTTGGTGTAACTAATGATAATAATTTAAACTAATAGAAAATAATCAAAAGTTAAATCTAACGAAGAAAAACTTAGTAGGGCACCAATGCTGCTTGATAGTATCCAAATTAAGTCTGTACTAATCAAGTTATATTGTTCTGATATACTATGATGAAACACCGGTTCGTTGGATACCTGGTTGACGATCATGGCGGAGAAGGAGGCGTGGGGTTGTAGAGGCTGCACGTTGACAGAAGGCAACGAATGCGTTCCTTGGCCGGCAGGCCGGTCTCGGCGCAGCACGCGCGTCGACGGAGCGAAGACAGGCGGCCCTCGGCCTCCTCCCTGCGGTGGCCATGCAGGGGTTGATTGGGGGAGGCTGAGGAGGAGGAGGGGAAGTAGGTCTCCCCTCCCCGTGGCCCGGAACGGGTCGTGTGACGACCAGTCATCTCCGGGCGGTCGAGAACAGGCGCGTGCCACGCACGCAGCGCTCATCCACACCGTCGGCCAAAGATGTCCTAAGGCCGTGATCTGGCTCCATGTAGGGGGCGGACGGAGGCCGGTAGCATGAAGATCCGGAGGATGAGGTCTATAGGAGGTGAGGAGTAGGGCATGCGCTGATCGTCCTCTCGCCGCGCGCCGCGGTTGAAGGCAGGCGTGGCTCGACGAGGTAGACGGGCGGGCCGGGGCCGGAGGAGGTAGAAAGGCGAGAAAGGAGAATGTGAAGGAGGAGGAGGAGGAGGAGGACGAGTGGTGGTGGGGGTGGTGACGAGGCCAGAGGGAGAGGGTGTGAGGGAGGGGAGGTGGAGAGGAGGAGGAGGCAGGCATGAGGATGGTGGGGGAGTAGGAGATGAGGTGGTGGTAGAGCAGTTTGATTGGTTCAGTACTGTTATTGGCAGCCTTGTGGTGGTGGTGGGGTGGTGGTGGTGGTGTTATGATTCACGCCCATTGTCTCATGTTACACTTTGTTAAGCAAATTTATATATTTGTATAATAATTGAAACGCACTCTAATTCTACTCGCTAGCTAGTGCTTGGTTTTTTTTCTACATTTCTTTTTTTTTTTTTTTTAATCAAAAGAAATGTATGCTATACTCTATATATGGATGATGATGAGAACAAGCAGTGGAGAGGAGGAAGTGAATATTGAGAATGGAGACTGGATGAGAGAGGGGAGGGTGACAAATAGGAGTGACTCCAGGGTGGCATGGGAGAGAGAATTGTGGAGGGGATGTCGAAATAATCAGAGCAGTGGGTAGGGAAGGCAAGAGGTAAGGGCGGGGGAGCATAGGTAAGATGTGAGTGGAGTAGGTCGCAGGGGGCAGGGGAGAAACAGAGTGGGAGGGTATGAGATAAGAAGAGATGTGAGAGGTGGTGGACGGGAGAGGGAGAGGTGTGACAAAATTGATTCTTGACGCATCAGGTGTTATAGATTGAATTTAAGTGTACGATCCATTAACCATCACCCGTATATGTATAAACAAATCACCTGTATGTTTTTAGTTGATCGATATATTATGTTTATCAATCTGTCGAACCGGTCAAACAATTCGTTGCTGAGTTATAACGTTTGTAGTCTCTGGCTGTGTCTCTAACGGCTGAAAGAGATGGATTAGTGGGGTATTGCGGTGGAGTATGAGCGGTACACCGCGCTGGTTGAACGTGTGGGATGTGCAGCTGTGACGTTGAAGAGGAGCGTAGCACAAAGGAGGGCAGTAGCTGTATGTAGCGGACGTTGGAAGTTTGAGGATCCGGAAGAATGGGGCATGGAGTTCAATAATGGTGGCGCGTTTATGCGAGATGTCGAGTGTAAACAGTCGACAATGAAATTTGAGTTAGGTGAGATGTGATAGAGAGAGCGAGAGTAAAGGGGAGGAAGCAATGGCACTGGCGAGGAAAGTGTAATATGTATTAAGTGTAGCGGTAAAAGAGTGTGTTATGAGGGAGACGAGCGTGGAGAAGAGAATAGCATAAGGTACGAGGACTGTAAATTTAGAGGAGAGTTCTCAGAGAGAGAGGAGGGAGCAGTCAGAGACTAATTCTAGATATATAAGAGGTCAACTAGGCGCGTAGAATGAGTGCGGAGGAGAGTTACGAGCGTTGGGATGAGGGTGAAGTAAATTGTGATTGTCGTGGAGCGAGTATGCTGTTGGAGTGAGAGGAGACTGCGAGGTGTGGGAGGATCTATGAACAATTAGAGGAGCAGGTCTAGTATGTGCTGAAGAAGCTTGTTGGAGAGCGAGTGAGTCCTTTAAATATATACTCTAAATTAAATTTAATGGAATCAGCTGTTGATTCAGAACTTTCATCATAAAAAATGATTAGAACTACAAAAGCCTCTAGACTTCTTCTAAAAAGAACCTTAGTTGGAATTATACAGAGTACACGCACACATGAACACCAGGTGTAGGCATATAGGATTCTGGTACTATTATTTTACAAACCACACATATTCGAAATAATAAATAAAATTATCTTACGAATGCCAACGTTTCCCTCCCATTCCTTCTTAACTTTTCTTTTCTCTCCCTACTTTGTAATTAACTTATTATATTTAACTCTAACACTCTTTTATCTTTCAAGTTAAATAGATCTAACCCTAAACATTAATGTCACATTCATTGAGACTTTAGATCTTTCATTTGATAACTTAATTACATATATACTGAAAATTATGCAAGTGGTTTTACATTTCATCATATTCATGGTGGCAATAGACCTTAAATATGCATGTGACTCTTCAATATCTCATAGTGATAATCTACACACGTAACTTATATATACATTCAATGTGTTATTTCAAATCAACTTATTTATTGAGTGGGTAAATGATTTTGAACATTTTGTCCTTTCAAATCTAAATATTAAATTTTACTTTATTTTATTTATTTATTTGATCACGAAGGACGAGTAGGACTGGAATATTATTATAGGTAGTAAACGACTTAGTTACTATCGATTTATTTTCGATGATAGAGTTTGCAAACTGATAATCGGCACCGTTGAAAATGATCTAGACATTTTAAACTATTTAGAAATCAAATTTTATATTTTTTCGATATTGTTTTCTTGTTCATTATATGGACATAAAATGAATGGCTGAAAATAAATATTCTTCAAAAAGTGATAATACAATTTTTATATTTAAGATCTAATATTTAGATTTTATTTTAAACAGTTTAAAATATTTTCTAATAAAAATTCAGTTAATTCATTAAATGATCAAACGTACTTTATTGGCCATTAAAATTATAAATTTTGTGATACTTTGATCGTTCATTAGTGATGAGGAAAAGTTATAAAATTTAATTTTTGTATAGTTAATTAAATAGTCTAGATCATATTCAATTATGCCGATCATTGATACTCTATCATCAAAAATAAATTAGTAGTAAATTAAGCTAGCTGTTTACTCCTAATAATATTGCGGTCCTGCTCTATGAAGGACATGATAAAGGAGTAAATTCTAATACTGTGGTGGCACGTGATGACCATATTTTATGTATGAAAGAGAAATATATATCTCCGCAGGAATATCCAATAAACTCTAATACTGTGGTGTACGTAACAAAGATTCTTGCTTTACACCCTCAGCTCAACTGTGGTATTGTAAACTTTGCGGCAGGTACATAATATTTTAGTCAATTAATATATATATAATAATATGATATACGTATATTATAATATATTAATATTTAAAAATTAAAAGTAAATAAATTAACATCAATGAAAATATAAAACAAAAGATAAACATCCTGTTATAATATATAAAAGCTATTTTACTAAAACCCTATTTTTAAATTTCATTGAACTAAGATTAAGTATAAAGTATCTAAAAACTTTACTAAAAATTAATCAAACTAAATAATTTTAGAGCATATTTTATAAATAAATTTTAATTTAAATTTAAAATGAAAGAAATTATTCTAAAGCCAAATAGATAAGACGTCAACCTAACACTAAAATTCATTGGAGAAGATTTATTATTGCACATGATTAATATAAACACACCATAATATCCACCCAACTTAATTAAGAATCTAATTTCTAATACAAAATATAAAAATATATCAAGCTATAAGTCTAGATAATTAAATATATTTTGAAATTAAATTTTAAATCACTATAAATTTGAAGCATCGCGTTGTAAATTATACATACATTCAGCTGTAATAAAAGCTTAAATTATGGATCTGGGCTCTTGAAAAACTCTTTTTCAATAGTTATAAAAAAAAAGGGAGAAATTTGCTTCACCATTAATATATATCTAATATTATACATCGTAAGTATATTACAGACAATAAAATACCTAAAATTAGTATATAAAAAAACATAAAATAATAGTATAAAAATTATAAATTAAATATAAAATTTATGATTAATAAAATTAATTTTTCTTCACATTTGATACCCGTCTACGCGCCAATAATGATGCATCGAAAATTCTATATGAAATAATTGACATTGTTTTATTGCTAAGAGGCAACAAATGAGAGGAAAAAGATTCAACCGACGTTGGAGTGTGAAAGGTGCCAACTTAAACCGAAAAAAATCGTCAAAATTATGTATTAAGTAAAGTAGGGATAGCTTCTCATCTTATGCTATGCTTCCTATCTTGACCCACTACTAAAAGCTCAAAATCTATTCTACCGCTATAATTATCGATAGATATATATATTATAAATTATGACTAACAATTCACAACTATCCAAGCCTTGGTACTATATGATTTTTAAGCCTGTTGGATGAAGGATGTGCGTTAGCATGATGGTCCTCTAATTAATTAATAGTGGATCCCTAGTCTGAGTGGTGGTGTTAATAGATATAATCTGAACCGGCGCAAAATACAAAAGGTAGACTAAAGTCAGAACAACTCAATATAGTACCAAGGCTTGGTCTATCAATAGTATAGTAGCCGACTCTAATATAAATATGATATATATATACTAGCTAGTCCACTATACTTCTATAATACGAGGCTCCGGTATATAGACTTGTTTCGAATTTAGAGCTATTCAAATCACGATCCCACCGTAAAAACTTACTAAAAATATTTAAAGTTTTAGGAAATAAAATTTTATATTTTCACATAGGTTACTTTATGATCAAATCATTTCAAAATTGTCAATTTTCAATGGCTACTATGGCGAGTTTGAAGTTTAACGGTGTAGAAGAATTTAAATTTCTTCAAATTTTGATAGAAAATACTTTGATTAAGGTTACCATTCTTGATTTTGAATTTAAAAGTCCTATGCTCAAATTTTAAAGATTATTCAATTTTCACTGTCCATTTTGACATAATTTATTTACTAAATAAACGATGTCGAAAAAAATAAAAATTTTATTCTAAAAACTTCATATACCCTAGATCATATTTAATGGTCTGGATCGTTAATTTGAACATCCTAAGATCGAAAATAAGACTATACTACCGGAGCTCCGTGGTAATAAGTTGTTTTCAATGATGCGGCTTCTAAATCGATGATCAGCTCTGTTAGATTTGATTTACACTATTAAAAGTATTTGAAAACTAAATTTCATAATTTTTCGACATTATTTACCTATCAAAAAAGTATTCTAAAAATAAACGGCTGAAAATAAAAATCTTATAAAAAATAATAAGAAAAGACTAGAATTTAAGATCAAACACACTGATGTTACTTTAAATAGTGAAAAAAAAATTTCTAAAAATTTCATCAGATTTGGATTGTTTTACATCGTGACTTTTTGATCGTAAGGTAAATAATATTGAAAAATTATAAAATTTGATTTCTAGAAACTTTAAATGTTCTACATAATATTTCACGGTATGAATCGTCGATTCAGAAACTCTATCATTGAAAATGACTTATAAGTATGAAGGCGATCAAACTCATAAGAGTATAGTAGCCGGTCTCTCTCTCTCTCTCTCTCTCTCTCTCTCTCTCTCTCT